>NC_065450.1:57792321-58095051 GCF_917563875.1 Diabrotica virgifera virgifera | reverse complement strand
CAGAGGACCAATGATCAGTGACGAAGTAGCAATAAAAGTAAGATATTTAAAAAGTAATAAGCAAAACTATTTCGAGGGTCTGCTAACAGAGCAAGTACAAACAAACATAGCCCCTTGCAGTACCTAATTTCTAGAAAACAGGTCAAACAAATATTAGCTAAAACCTGGGAGCACGACATAGATATCAACCAAACCTTTGTAGATGTTAACAAGCCTATGATAATAAATAGAGATAAAATATATTTAATTATGCCAGAATTTGGTATACAAATTTGGATTTTTTTTATAGTTAACTTATGAGTTTTTGGCATGTATATTATAATTGTGACTTCATCCATCTGAGCGTGATGACCTAATCGAAGATTTTTTTAAATAAGAATAGCGGTCGTGTGTCAGCTCATTTGAAAGGTTATTAAATTTTCTATTAAGTAATATAAACACTAGCATAATTATTTATACTGAGATTTTACTTAATATAAATATTAAGTAAAATATCATTAAATATAATCCAATTAATTATTTGAATCCAATTAATTTGCACCATTTACTATCAATTTTTTCAGAATCATTGTTTCACCTCTATTTAAATTCTAGTTTAATTATAATTAGCTGAATTAGCTAAGGTTGGTTAGATACTAACTAAATATTGTATTTACTAATTATATAAATTTTAATTTTAATTTTTAGGGTGTAAATTAATAATGCAATTAACACATCAAAGAGGCAACAATAATTGACTAAAATTTGGTTTAATAATAATAAATACAAGCCTTTTAGTTTATGATTAAGTGTAATAAAAAGCTGCAATATTATGTTGTAAACCTGAACAATGCACGACAAAATTACTGTATTTTATTAATATCCGTCTGTGTTGTAAATTATTCAATTGTGTAGGGGGAGTGCGAGCAAAGCGAAGACCTAAACGGTAAAAGGTTTTTGACGAAGAACTGATGGATATATAAATAGGAAAATATTTGGCAAGATACGATTTTAACAAATATTTTAATACAATAAAGAGAGAATAAATACCTCGCAAGCTTATTAATTTAATAAATTAATTAAAATTTAATTGACGCTCTGCCGCAGCTTCCAAGCTCGGTTGAGAAAGGAGGAGGGTTAGGTCTACGGTTTAGCTCCCCGGCACCTGGGAAACAAACGTATACGATACGTTGTCTTTTTAGTTTTGCATAAAATAAAAAATATATAGACTTAAAATACTTTATTGCTTTTCAAGATATGTCCCATAAAGATCGATACACTTTTGCATAAGTTCAAACCAATTGGTAAAACAGTTATTCCAGTCTTCAGTTGACACCTGCAATATCGCTGTTTTAATGGAATCGATGGATTCTTCTGGCGACTGGAATCGCCGCCCACACATTGTATTCTTGATCTTTGGGAACGTGAAGAACTCGTGGGGACTTAGGTCGGGGCTATAAGGTGGATGGTTTAACAATTCGATATTTTGAAGCTTCAAAACTTTATTGTCTTTTGGGCAGTGTGAGCACTTGCATTGCCATGATGTAGGATGATTCGCCGTTTTGTGTTGCTCTACCGGAGTTAAGCGATAACTTCTGGTAAACAAACGGTTGTATACCAATCAGAGGTAACAGTTCTTCGATCTTCTAAAGCAATTGTTGCCACATGACACCAGATTTTGACACAAAAGTTGCCACCATTTACAAATATCTGGGAATCTGGATAAATGAGAACAATGACCAAGGTAGAGAAATCAGGACACGCATTGAAATTGCAAGACAAGTATTTATAAAAATGAAAAAAATGTATGTTGTTCTAGCCTTCCTCAGAACCTGATGATAACTGCCGTAAAATGCTACGTATTCTTGACTTTGTTTTATGGAATGGAAAACTGGACAATAAAAATGGATAATATAAAGAAATTGGAAGCATTTGGGATCTGGGTAGTGTTGAGAAGGCTACAAAAGGATCCTTCTTCTTATAGTGCCTATCCGTTACGGATGTTGGACACTAACACGGCTATTCTGACTTTGTTGACTGCTGTCCTGAAAAGTCCGGTAGTGGTTAAGTTAAACCATTTTTGCAGGTTATGCAGCTAGGATATTCTTCTTCGTCCTGTACCTATTTTCCCATGCACTTTACTTTGAAGTATGGTCCGAAGTAGGTCATATCGTGGTTCATTGCACATTATATGGCCCAGTTATTCCAGTTTGCGACGTTTTATGGTTACGACTAGTTCGCGCTCTTTACCCATTCTATGTAGAACTTCTTCGTTGGTAACTCTGTCTATCCAGGAAATCCTCAACATGCGTCTATAGCATCACATCTCAAATGCTTCAAATCTCTTCAGTGATGCTTCAGTTAAGGTCCATTACTCCACGCCATACAAAAGAACGGAGAATACGTAGCATTTTATTAAACGAACTTTTATTTCCAATTTTATGTATATCGTGGCTGTTTAAGATTTTTTCATTTTGACGAAAGCTGAGGCAAAACCTTCTCGATCCTTATCTTAATTTCCGTCAATTGGTCCCACTGTTCATTTAAGTTTGCACCCAAATAACAAAAGTTGGTGATTTGTGTCATAGGTTGTTGGTTAACTAGTAATTGACCAGGTGGTATCCTATTTTTGCTTATAACCAAGTACAGTGGAACCTCGATTATCCGTCTCTCCATTAACCGTCACCTCTGTTAACCGTCAGGGTACATACAGACGTTGTATTGACTACATAAGCAAAAATTTTAATATAAAAAAATAAAACAAAAAGTTAATTTGATTTGTGATGAGGACACAAACGGCTATCCATTGCTGACAGATAAAGAAATCGTTGAAATGGCAACAAAGGCAGACCAAACAGATTCAGAAGCTGACACAGACTTGGAATTTTACTGTAGATATGTTAATGAACCTATTGTAACTGACAAAGATTTGCGTAAATTAGCTAAGCTGCATCGCACAAGCAATAATTCATCGAGTGGTATTCTCAACAAGAAGAAGCCAATAAAGTAGATTGCATGATCTTATATATGCCGATTAAGAAATTCAGCCGTCGCAAAATGTGGAGCAACAGTAAAACAAACAAAGATTTCAGAATATTTTAAATTGATTCGATTGTACGAACACAAATCTCTCTTATATTGTCGAACAGAACGTGCAAATGAAATTTGAGAGTTGTACTATGAATTTTTAATTTTTTTTAATGTTCTGTTAACCGTCTTTTCGATTATCCGTCATACCCTTGGTCCGGTGCCCTGACGGATAATCGAGGTTCTACTGTATTTGTCTTTTTTGATGTTAAAATAAGCCCAAACCTGCTACTTACTTCTGCCACCCTGGAGAAAAGTGTCTGCAGACCTTCAAGACTGTCTGCAAAAATGACAGTGTCATCAGCGTATCTTATGTTGTTCAATCGTTCTCCGTTTATAAGTATTCCCTCGTCTATGTCCGTTAGCGCTAGGTTCATAATGTGCTCTGAATATGTATTGAACAATAATGGGGACAATATACATCCCTCTCGCACACCTCTTTTTATCTTTATGTCGTCTGTTAACTGATCCCCTATTCTAAGAGCTGCAGTTTGTTCGTAATAGATATTGTTTATTATACGGCGACCTCTGCTGTCTTGACCAATTGAATTTAATATTTTCATCAGTTTGTCATGTTTTATTCTATCGAACGCTTTCTGGTAATCAACAAAACACACATATACATCACAATTCACGTCTCTACATCTTTGAAAGAGAACTTGTATTGCAAAAAGTGCCTTTCGAGTACCCAATGCATCCCTGAAGCCGAATTGTGTGTTTGTCATGTGTTCTTCACACTTTTTATATATTCTTTTATGTATAATTTTTAAAAAAGTTTTGAGGAGATGGGTCATAAGGCTTATTATTCGATAATATTCACATTTTTTGGCATTGGGATTTTTAGAGATTGTTATAAAAGTTGATCTTAGCCACTGTTGGAGCATTTTTTCACTTTGGTATATATTGTTGAAGATCAAGGTAAGTCTTTTTACTTCGTCTTTATCCATAATTTTCAAAAATTCTGAGTAGAACTCGCCTATTTGATCTTTTTGTGGAGGTTGAAGGAATCGTGTTTACGTTCCAATATCTCAATTTCTTCACACTGTTCTTCCAGATTTCTGTTTTTAGCTTCTCTGACAGCTTTTTTTATCTCTTTGTCTAGAAACTGATATGCAACGTAGTCTTTCCGCTTGGATCCTCTTCTTCTGTCCATCATCTGTAATATACCGTCGGTCATCCATGGTTTCTTCTTTTCTATCTTTTTCGGTCGCAGGTATTGGTCTAATATTTCCTTCCCAATGTTTTCTAAGTGGTTTATTTCTGTGTCAACATCATTAACTACTTCTGACTTAGATATTTTGTTCTTCAGATATTCCCGTACTGCTTGCTTTATGTCATCATCTCTTAGTTGTTTGAGATCGTATCTTATAGGATTAGGTTTGTGGATTTTTTAAAATTAGTTATTATTTAGTCTGACTTAATATCTGCACCAGGGTAGGTTATCACTGATGTTATTGAGTTTTTGAATCTTTTATTTATTAAAATATAGTCAATCTGGTTTCTTATGAGATTTTCTGGCGAATCACCGGGTGGGCGCCATGTGTACAACCTTCTGTATGGTAATTTGAAGAGTGTATTGGTGATTACCAACTCTTCTTCCGTAGAAAATGTGAGTAGACGTTCTCCTCTCTCATTTCGCTCACATAAACCCCATGAACCTACTACTTCACCATACCTACCCTTACCGATTTTGGCATTAAAGTCACCCATAACTAGCGTTACTTCATTGGTTTTTAACTTACTTAGGACTTTCCTTAAATCGTAATAAAAAGCCTCTATTACTTCGTCTGATTTGTCTGCTGTGGGTGCTAACAAAAGGATTGCGAGGTCGTAAAAACATTAAAACAAAAAAGCTGGAATATTTAGGCCAGATTACCAGAGGTGTGATATATGACATATTAAGCCTCATAATGCAAGGTAAAATTAAGGGTAAAAGTTCCATAGAATTTCCTGGCTGAGAAACCTAAGAGAGCGGTATAGTTGCAGCCAATAGATCTTTTCAGAGCAGCCGTCAATAAGGTACGGATAGCTATGATAATAGCCAACATCCCATAGGAGAAGGAACTACAAGAGAAATAAGGTTTTTGATATGCTTTTTCTGTATCTACGTGAATCAGACGTGCGGACCCTAAAATTATTAAGCATAAGACGAATTGAAGCATAAGAAATGTGGATTTATAGAAGGATGTTGAAGATACGTTGGAGGACAAGAAGAACTAACGAGAATGTACTAAGGAGAGTCCACAATAATAAAGGGAATGACTAAATACTGTTTAACACAGGAAAATGTCTTATCTGGTACCTATATTGAGGAGAAAAAAACAACTAATCCTTTAAGATTAAAAAGGGTTCAAGGCAGGTTTTGTTTATATTCGATTCAGAGTTGGACTACCATCTCCATATAGCAACTATTTCAGCATCCTTATGCATCATCAGTGAAGATTATGCAGTCACAACTCTGAAGGGAATATAAACATTCTGCCTCTTTTAAGGCAAAACATCGCGATGCAATGAACCCACCTTTTGAGACGCAAATCAGCGACATCTCTCGTATTACGAGGAAAACAACGAAAAGCCCCAGATACAAAGTTTACTACTTTTTAAACAATTAGAATAATTGAAATAAAAATATAATAAACAATATTTTAAATCTAAAGAGATATTTTAAATCTAGCCAGAAAGCGGTTTATTAACGAAAAGTCTTAGATTTAAAATATTGTTTATTATATTTTTATTTCAATTATTCTAATTGTTTAACAAGTAGTAAACTTTGTATCTGGGGCTTTTCGTTGTTTTCCTCGTAATACGAGAGATGTCGCTGATTTGCGTCTCAAAAGGTGGGTTCATTGCATCGCGATGTTTTGCCTTAAAAGAGGCAGAATGTTTATATTCCCTTCAGAGTTGTGACTGCATAATCTTCACTGATGATGCATAAGGATGCTGAAATAGTTGCTATATGGAGATGGTAGTCCAACTCTGAATCGAATATAAACAAAACCTGCCTTGAACCCTTTTTAATCTTTTTCATTTTACTCAGTTTTTGAGTATTTAGAAACTGTCTTTCGGTCCTTTTCCTAGACGAAGAGAAGGTAAATGCGGGGCCTAAGTGTCCTCTATTTGCTTTCTCCTATTTTCGTCGTCTCTACGTGATTATATATTGTAAAATCCGGAGATATGGGATGCAGCCAGAAAGCGGTTTATTAACGAAAAGTCTTAGATTTAAAATATTGTTAATTATATTTTTATTTCAATTATTCTAATTGTTTAAAAAGTAGTAAACTTTGTATCTGGGGCTTTTCGTTGTTTTCCTCGTAATACGAGAGATGTCGCTGATTTGCGTCTCAAAAGGTGGGTTCATTGCATCGCGATGTTTTGCCTTAAAAGAGGCAGAATGTTTATATTCCCTTCAGAGTTGTGACTGCATAATCTTCACTGATGATGCATAAGGATGCTGAAATAGTTGCTATATGGAGATGGTAGTCCAACTCTGAATCGAATATAAACAAAACCTGCCTTGAACCCTTTTTAATCTTTTTCATTTTACTCAGTTTTTGAGTATTTAGAAACTGTCTTTCGGTCCTTTTCCTAGACGAAGAGAAGGTAAATGCGTGGCCTAAGTGTCCTCTATTTGCTTTCTCCTATTTTCGTCGTCTCTACGTGATTGTATATTGTAAAATCCGGAGATATGGGATGCAGCAAGAAAGCGGTTTATTAACGAAAAGTGTTAGATTTAAAATATTGTTTATTATATTTTTATTTCAATTATTCTAATTGTTTAAAAAGTAGTAAACTTTGTATCTGGGGCTTTTCGCTGTTTTCCTCGTAATCCTTTAAGGTAAAATGGAAGGTCAAATAGATGTAGGTTTTCGAGCAGGGAACTATGTTGCCCTTTGTTTATTCATAGCATAATATATTTCATTAATATCGACTTGGAATCGCCATATTTTATACAATAATACTAGGTAAACCATATATTATGAGGTTACCAATTTTAATATTGTGCTAGTATCATCTACTCAGCAGAATGCACTGAAGATGATCTAATTTAGATCGAAAACGTTTTGCAATCCATTTGGATGACATTTGAAGAAGTTTTTTAATAAACTATTTCATACCAGTATACAAATCGAAGTTTTTTACTTCTGTATGAGTTTTTAAAATATTTAATTCTGACGTTAATTCTTGACTAAAAGTTGATTTCCTGTTATCAAATTAATAAAGTATATCCCAATTCATACGAAAAACGCACCTCAAAAATACTGGCAGTGCGTTATTATAGGATGAAATCTAAATAACCAAAATAACGTAAAATTTAACGTAACAATAAAACTTTATGAGGGTAAGAAAGACTCTGTAATATTTGGAACACAATAAAGTTAATTAAATGCCTATAGAATTTAGCCCCACAAATATTTTCCAACCTCGACTAATCGAAATATTTTTGTCGATAATGTGACAGAGGGTGTAAAATTCAAACACGAGAACTTTGGGATTTTGTCCTGAAAATAACTCAACGAAAAAGGGGACATTTTGGGCTACTATCAGTTCTAGGTATGTATTATAGTTTATATTATCGAAAGGACAAACTTTAAGGTCATTTTTTTCTTTATCCGTAAAACTTTCTCAATAGGATTGGAAAACTCTTTTTTATGCCGCCGTCCCGAAAATAAAACTGTCGGTATGATTTATTAAATCGAAAGTACCATTTTACACAACTCGTACCGAAAGTAGCCATAGATAAATAATATTATAGTAGGTATTACCATAGCTACTGGAAAGTAGCTACTTTCTTATTTTGGGTACCTAGGTTTAACGGCTTTGACAATAACATCAACTTTATTATGACAACGCTTGTCACTTAAGATCCGTGTGTTTGCGCTCAGTTTTTCGTTTTTCAATTCCAAGAAATGGAAATCAGTAGTGAAAGAGAAGCCGAAATGATTCCAGATGAGATTAGGGAAACTGCTAAAGCCGCTATTTATGAATTATAAATTCACAGAGCTTCACAGATTGAAAATGGCCGCAACCAAATTGATATTTCAAAAAATAGTAAAAGTACTGACACGCCTAACACTAATTTCAATACTTCCATTTCTGTCAACATTCCTAAAAATATCAATGTAAATAATTGTTATAATTGTGTTATTAATACTCATAAGTAGATTCTTCTAATATTGAATTCGCGAGAGTAACTCTAAAGTGTTTAATAAAAGTTCATAGGTAAAGTTTATCTATACCGGGTAGCGAGAAAGTATGGAAACACGGTGATTTTTCGGAAACTGCTAGAACGATTTTTATAAATTTTGGTGGTCCTAATGCGGCCGATATTATAGTGGTAATTACACTGTTGTCAAATCTTCGGGTTTTCTGAAAATCTAATGAACTTTCTTATTTTAAATGGAACACCTTGTATATTTTTTGCGGTTTGAAGTCCTTCAGAAATATTGATTATTTTTTATGTTATGTTCCCTATACCTATATGCCGTAATTTTGGAGTTATTGCTACATTTATTAAAAAAAAATTTAACAATTTATAGAAATTATATGATTGTTCTGAAGCTATTTCCTTGTGGCATTTTTACAATCAACTATTTTTAATGGGAGACAAGCCACAATTTTACTATAAATTTTATTATAAAATCATTTTTGGTAAAATTGTGGCCCATTAAAAATAGTTGATTATAAAAATAAATTTTTTCGACCCAAGTAGACATTATTTTAGGTTCTTTGGATCATTGGGAACAAAAAAGATCTTTTGTAGTTTTCCTCAAAGTTAGTCGTTTCCGAGTTATAAAAAATTTAAAGCTGAAAAGAATCGAAAAATGACGATATTCAAGGTTCAAAGACACAAGTAAAAAAATCATTTTTAAAATTATGAAGTACCTAAATTCAAGCTCGAACCTTTTTCTATCAGATCCCTATCAAAATATTTGGCATATTTTATTCTAAAACATTGTTTTTTTTAATTGTTAATAAAGCTCATATGAGAGGACGGGCTATCGCGCATCATTAACAACTAAAATATAATGTTTTAGAATGAAAGAAGACCATATCGGCATCTGATAAAATAAGGTTTAAACTTAAATTTAGGCAATTCGTAGTTTCAAAAATAATATTTTTTATTATGTTTTTGAACCCAGAAAATCGTCATTTTTCAATTTTTTTCAGTTTTAAATTGTTTATAACTCGGAAAGGATTAACTTTTGAGGAAAATTACAAAAGACCTTTTTTGTTCCCAATAACTCAACGAACCTAAAATAATGTTTACCCGGTTCAAAAAAATAAATTTTTATAATTAAAAAAAATTAAATAAACGTAGCAATAACTCCGAAATTATGGCATCTAGGTATAGGGAACATAACATAAAAAATAATCAGTATTTCTTAAGGACTTCAAAACGCAAAAAATGTACAGGTTGTTCTATTTAAAATAAGAAAGTTCATTAGATTTCCAAAAAACGGAAGATTTGACAACAATGTAATTACCACTATAATATCGGCCGTATTAGAATACCCTTACCCACCAAAATTTATAACAATCGTTTAAGTGGTATCCGAGAAATTACCGTGTTTCCATACTTTCTCGCTACCCTGTATATTCTTTTTAAGATACAAAACGGCTGCAGAAAAAATATTGTACGTAACATGATCCAAAAGTGATTTTATGAGACTAGCAGGATTCCAGGACTCGCCTACAGCTACGGCTCGCCCTAGAAACTTCCTACTCGTCTCGTAAAATATCACTTTCGGAACTTGTTACGTAAATTACTATATATTTAAGTTACTCCCATTATAATATACGTAACTTTGTGTAGATTTGAACTTTTATCATCATTTAAGGGGTTTATATCCATAATATACAAATCGTAGATATTTTATTAAACCTTGCTAAAACCGAGGAAGAACTGAATAGGGAAAACAGTTTAGGGGCTGGGGCGTTCCCCGTAAGCCACGCGAAATTGTGGTCTCGCCTGACCCCTACGAAAAGTGAGTTAGATCTACTCCTTAGAGAACGGAAGGGGCCAAAGAAGCTGATCCTGAGGATTGAAATGCTCAACATCCGAAGAATGACACGTAAAGGAAGAGAGCTCGCCGATTTTATGCAGAGGAAAAGGATTATCGTACTTTGTGTACAGAAAACTCGTTGCTCTTGTTTGGAGTTTCCAAAAAAAATTATGGAGTGTCCTTAAATGGACGTATTGATAGAGAAAGAGCGGGGGTAGAAAGAGTTGGTGAATGTTTGGGGGTGGTAATAAGATCTGATCAAGGAACTATTGCGAGTGAGTTTGCAGTAATCATTTGTGGCACTGGTCTGTGAATAATAAGTTCTTTATGAAGACTGAAGACCAGTTTGTTACCCATAGTAGCAGGAAAAGGGAAAGTCAAGATAGATTTTGTGCTGTATAGAAGTCAGTTAAAAAAAGTTGGAAGGATAGGGAATTGGCAAGAGTATTTAGGAGTAGAGATCTAAAATAACTTGAGAAAAAAGATACGGAAATGACTGGTAGGAAGTCAATAGGAGAGTTGTAGTACGAATGGGAGAGGAACTGCTAGCAAAACTATCTGGTAAAGGGCCTCCTTTACCAGTAAGTAGTAAAGACACTTAGTGGTGGAATGATGAAGTGCAACAAAAAGTTACAGAGAAGAAAGAGGGTAGAAAACGGTATGGTAGATCTAAAAGAGAGGAGGATAAGGAGATATACAAAGTAGCAAAGCATGTCTAGCATAGCTATGAAGTGTTGCAAACACCTGAGGGGATGAAGAGGTTATACAGCATTGCTACAGCAAAGGACTAGTCATCAAAGGATTTGACTCATGTGCGGCAGCGTAAGAGTAAGGATGGAAGCAGTGGCGGATCCAGAAATATTGTTTGGGGGTATGAGTCTTGAGGGTGATTTAATCACCTTTCTCTGAGGCAAGGTCACTTAGTCTTACCAACCCTAGTATAGATGGATTTACAATTATGGGGGGGGGGTCATGACCCCCGTGACACCTCCCCTGGATCCACCAGTGGATGGAAGAGTGTTAAGAACCGATATTGAAATAAAGTAAAGATGGTATGAGCACCTTAAAAAGTTCCTAAATAAAAAAAAACCAGAGGAGAGACAGATGAAGAATAGTGAAGTAGTAGGACCTGATGGAATAACCGTGGAGGTTTGGAAAGTTCTAGTAGAGGAGGGGGTTGATATTTTGTGGCACATTATCAGTAGTATTATATGAGGAAGACAGGATGCCCAATGAATGCTCAGGAAGTTTAGTGTTATTATTGTATAGGAATAAAGATGTGGACTGTAAGAACTCTTAAGGAGAGAGACATCGATAGGAGAGCAACAGTTTCATTTTATGCCAAAAAGGACGACAACAGATGCCTTGTTTGCTTTAAGAAAATTGACAGAGAAATACAGAGAGAAGAAAAGAGAACTACATCTCGTATTTATAGATCTTGTAAAGGCGTTCGAGACAGTTCCTAGACAAGAGCTATGGAGATGTATGAGAGCGAAATGAGTTCCTGAGAGCGTACACCAAAGTATGGAATTTTGTCGAATTGACCGACAATTATTGTCCAATGACAGTTGATTTGCATCAAGGCTTTTACCTGAGTCCCTACCTGTTTAATCTTGTTATGTATGTGGTCTGGGCTGATTATCGGGGAATAGGCCATTTTTGGGAAAAGTTATTTACCAGCAATTTTATTGCTGGAATCGAAGCTTATGATTATATATATTAATAATATAGGTACGGAAAGTCCGCAGATAGTGTGCTACTTTTTTTATAAACAAAATGACGCCCGATAGTCGTGCTTTTTTCAATTATTGCTCTATAACTCCGAAGATTTTAACTTTACAACAAAAACACTCAAATAAAAATTCACCGAAATTAAATTCTGCATAGAGATAAGTTTCTCCCGATCTGCTCCGACAAAAATGTTCCTCGGAAAATGCGGGTTTTCCCAACAAAATCTTAAATTTTCAAATAAAGCTTTAGATAAGTAATTATTATCTACCAATAATTAAATAATTTGGTGACGTAAAAGCCTTCTTGGTTTAGATTATAGTTCCGGAAGCTGGTGAAAATTGGACGAATATTTTAGCAACAATTCAATTGTTAATTAATAATTTACTGTCGCAATAATAACCAAAATAATTATGATACACTGATCAAACTTTGAAATATTATAAAGATGAGATGCCTATTTAATATTTTGTCGACAAAATATTATTTTTTTATTTTTTTACATAATCTATAAATGTTTAAAAAAATAGTTAGAAACAAATTAACGTTTCGCAGAAAGTTTTTATTATATTCTAATTTTAAAAAATAATTAAAATTCGTATTTCAAATATCTTGAAAATGAATGCTTTAAAACTTTTTTGCAACCATTTGCAAAAAAGTTATGAAACAGCAAAATAAACATACGATTACTACGTTATTTATATATTTTTTAATTCTTTCAAAGCGTAAAAGTGAGATTAAAATACAAGCTAATTATTTACAAAAAATATCGATTACCTTAACGGTTATATTTTAATTAAAGATTATAAATATATTTTTCTGTAATTTACACGCGCGAACGTAGACTAATACAGTACTGTAGCTAAAATTTTCACTCCAAGCGACGACCGCCGTGCGACGTACACTTAATAAATAAAATCATAGTATAATGTATGCTGCGTGTCAGTCGCTTCGAGTGAACATTTTATCTCCGGCTCTGTATCAAGCTTTCCTTTCGCGCTAAAAAAAAAAAGTATTTTTAATCTTTGATTAAAATATAACCATTAAACTAATATTTGATATTCTTTGTGAGTAATTACATTGTAACACAGACTCACTTTTAAGCTTTGAAACAATTAAAACAAATTATAAACAACGGAGCAATCGTATATTTATTTTGCTGTTTCATAACTTTTTTGCAAATGGTTGGAAAAATTTTTTAAAGCATTCATTTTCAAGACTTTCGAAATACGCATTTTAAGTATTTTTAAAATTAGAATATAATAAACAATTACTGAGAAATGTTAATTTGTTTATAACTATTTTTTTAAACATTTAAAGATTATGCAAAAAAAAATAAAAAATTTATATTTTGTCGACAAAATATTAAATAGGCATCACATCTTTTTAATCTTTCTAAGTTTGATAAATGTCTCGTGATTATTTTGGTTGTTATTGCGACTGTAAATTGTTAATTAACAATTGAATTGTTGCTAAAATATTCGTTTAATTTTCACCGGCTTCTGCAGTTTTAATCTATACCATGAAAGCCTTTACTTTACCAAGTTATTTAATTATTGATAAATAATTACTTGCCCAAAAAATTTATTTGAAAATTCGAGATTTTGTTGGGAAAACCCACATTTTCCGAGGAAAATATTCGTCGGAGCAAATCGGGAAAAACATGCCTCTATATTGAATTAAATTGGGGTGAATTTTTATTTGAGTATTTTTGGTGTAAAGTTAAAATCTTCGGAGTTATAGACCAATAATTAAAAAAAAAACACGATTTGGGAGCGCCATTTTGTTAATAAAAAAAGTAGCATACTATCTGCGGACTTTGCATACCTATATTATTAATATATAGGATCATAATATTCGATTCCAGCAATAAAATTGCTGGTAAATAACCTTTCTTTGTACTTTACTAATTAGACCAGCGTATTATAACTATTTTTTTTTTTCAAAATTTAAAGATTATGCAAAAAACCGAAAAGTTTATATTTTGTCGATGAAATATTAAATAAGCATCTCATCTTTGTAATCTTTATTTTGATCAATGTATCATGATTATTTTGGTTAGTTTTGCGATCGTAAATTGTTAATTCACAATTGAATTTTTGCTAAAATATTCATTTAATTTTTATTGGCTTCTGGAATTACAATCCATACCAAGAAAGCTGTGATGTCACTAATTTATTTAATTATTGATTAATAATTACTTACCTCAAACTTTATTTAAATATTAGAGTTTTTGTTGGGAAAACCTGCATTTTCCGAGAAAAATTTTCGTCGGAGCAAATCGGGAAAAACATATCTCTATGCAGAATTTAATTTCGGTGAATTTTTATTTCAGTGTTTTTGTTGTAGAATTAAAATCTTCATTTTGTTTATAAAAAAAGTAGCACACTACCTGCGGACTTTGTATACCTATATTATTAATATGTAGGATTTTATAATTCGATTTCAGCAATAAAATTGATGGTAAATAACTTTTCCATGAATTTTGCTAATTAGCCCAGAGTAATGTACTGACAGAAAAGGTAAGGGTGGGCCGGGAGGGGCTCATTGTTCAATGCTCAGTACTGATGATATAGTGTTAGTAGAGGAGAGCAAAAAAATGTTGGCGGGTTGGTATAGGGATATTAAAGAGAGAGTTTTTAAAGTAAGCAGGTCGAAAGCGGGGTAAATGTGGTTGGGAGGAACAGGGATGGTTGGCGACATAGAAGATGAGGTATCAAGTATGTTGCTAAATAAACGACATAGTATTATGATAATTACGGAGTTAGATTTTTATTTGAAATGGTTTTATTTGAACTATGAAATAAAAATATTTATAAAAAAGTTTCTTTTTTTTTTGGAAATTATTTCGAGTCCCCTTAGTTTTAACGCGATTGCCTAGGGTTCGAGACCAGCTTTTTGGAAACCACTAATATATTAATATTAAACATGTTCTGTACAAGTAACAAAAACTGTTTAGTGTCAGCGAATTCCATAATAGACAAGGCGAAAACGGTGGGTTCTTTGGAGAAAATATTCCCATGAGATTTTTTTGCACAATCACATTCATGAGACATTCCAGGATAAGATTCAAGAAGTCGCCCACGCGAAAAATGGTCCAAATTTGTTTTAAAAATTTTTTTAAATCAAATTGCAAACATCAATATTTTTGGCCCGAACAAATTTTATTTAGGGTTTTTGGACAATTCTGGATAAAAAGGTTTCTTGTAGTTTTTCTCTAAAGTTAATCGTTTTCGAGGTAAAAGCATTTTAAAATTGAAAAAAAAAACGAAAAATGGCGATTTTCAAGGCTTAATAACTCGATTAAAAGGTATTACTGTGAAAGTCAGAAAGTGACTAAATTAAAGTTTCAAGCCCCCCCTACAAGATCCTGAAGAAAATTTTGTAATTGTTTGATTACTAAGCTGTTATTTTTAAGTAAAAATAATGAGCGGTATGCACGTATTAGGCGGCCGTTCATGATGAGTGCGAAAGAGATGCCATTCAGGCAGTCCAATGGCGCATCTCACTCGCACTCACATTTACAGCCGCGTTAATACGATCTTACCACTCATTATTAATAATTAAAAATAACAGCTTAGTAATAAATTAATGACACAAATTTCTTCAGGATCATGAAGCAGGGGCTTTAAATTTGATTTAGTCACTTTCTGACTTTCATAATAATTATTTTTAACCAAGTTATTAAGTCTTAAAAATGGCCTTTTTCGCGTTTTTTAAATTTTAAATTGCTTATAACTCGAACACGATCAACTTTATAGAAAAATTAGGAGAGACCTTTTCTGTCCGGAATAGTACGAAAAATCTAAAAAAAATTTGTTCGGGCCAAAAATATTGATTTTTTAAAATTGATTAAAAAAATGTTAAAAAAATTGGACCACTTTTTGCGTGGGCGACTTCTTGAACCTTATTCTGGGGTGTCTCACGAATGTGATTATGCAAAAAAATCTCATGGGAATATTTTATCCAACGAACCCGACCTTTTCGCTTTGTCTATAAGTGGTTTAAAAATTAGGTATTTACCTATAAAAGTACACTAAGCACCAAAATTAACGCACCACCTTAAAAATGGGACATTTTTGATGTCTTGTATTTCCTAAACCTTTTGTCCGATTTTAGTGATTTTTTAATATGTAATAGCTTTATTCTTCAAGAATATCTATGTAATAATATTGTTGCTAAACATTTAAGTGTCATTGTATACCGGGTGTAACAATGATAGTGTGTTTTTTCCTCAAAGTTTAGAAAACCCTGTGGAATATTCTGGCGTATATAAAATATTGAAATTAAAACTCAACTGTAGCCTTATGCTTTCTTCACATTATGCTTTTGATTCATTAGCTTTTGTTGGATAATAAAAAGTTAGGTATTTAACAACTAGCCATGTTCTTCATTAATACAGGGTGTTTCTAAATAAGTGCGACAAACTTAAGGGAGTAATTCTGCATAAAAAATAATGACCATTTGCTTCATAAACATATGTCCGCAAATGCTTCGTTTCCGAGATACGGGATGTTGAATTTTTTCTTACAAACTGACGATTTATTTATTGCTCTAAAACCGGATGAGATATGCAAATGAAATTTGGTAGGTTTTAAGAGGTAGTTATTGCGCATTTTTAGCATACAATTAAGAATATTATATTCACCATTGGTGTGCATACGGGTCATATTACCCGGTCATATTACCCGTATGCAAGCCAATGGTGAATAGAAAATTCTTATTTGTATGCCAAAAAGTGCGCAATAACTACCTCTTAAAACCTACCAAATTTCATTTGCATATCGCAACCGGTTTTAGAGCAATAAATAAATGGTCAGTTTGTAAGAGAAAATTCAACATCACGTATCTAGGAAACGAAGCATTTGCGGACATATGTTTATAAAGCAAACGGTGATTATTTTTTCACGCAGAATTACTCCTTAAAGTTTGTCGCACTTATTTAGAAACACCCTGTATTGATGAAGAACGTTGCTAGTTGTTAAAGTACCTAACTTTTTTATTATCCAACCTAAGCTAATGAATCAAAAAGTATAATGTTAGGAAAGCATAAAGCTACAGTTGAGTTTTACTTTCAATATTATATATACGCCAGAATATTCCACAGAGTGTTTCAAACTTTGAGGAAAAATCACACTATCATTGTTGCACTAGGTATACAATGACACTTATCTGTTTAGCAACAATATTACTACATCGGTATTCTTAAAGAATAAAGCTATAACATATTAAAAAAATAACTAAAATCGGACAACAGGTTTAGGAAATACAAGGCATCAAAAATGTCCCATTTTTAAGGTGGTGCGTTAATTTTGGTGCTTAGTGTATTTCAATTTTTAGTTCTAGTAGTCATATTCGCCGTTTCCTATTTAATAGGCTATTGATTATGTTCAAAATAAGAAAGCTAAAAGGAACTACAACGTTAACGGGTTTTTATTGTTTCACATGGTCAATGAACCTCTAAATATGAAAAAAACCGCGGAGATCTACCATTTAAAGTCTCTAGGTACAGGGTGAATTAGGATGAGTTCTATGTACTTTTGGTACCAATAAGTCTACAGAAAAATTGTTCCAGGTTAAATGTAATATCGAAATATCAACTTTTAAATCAAAATTTTTTTTTTACAAAAATATATTAAGAAAGCAAAAAAACACGAAAGGGCGTAATTTTGCTTCTTGCCCCATAACTTTTTTCTACGGGAATAAAGGTATGGGCATTGCATCACAGAAAAAAAAATTCATCCTTCCTCTTGAAAATGACGTTTGGTAGAAATCACTAGAATTTATAGTTTCCGAAATATGATTTTTCAAAATTTGCCGCTCACAGCATTTTTGGGACATTTTCCCCATTATTTCTTTCTTCTGTAACTTCTTTCTACATATTTCTAGGTATACGCAATGGTACATTTAGTGGAATTACAAGTCAATTATCTTTAAAATGGTCTACTTTATAAGGTTGTAAGACTATTTAAGTAAGTTATTATTTTTCAAAATTTTATAAGTACTTTAAATGATTTTTGATATTTTTTACGATTATTTTTTTAATTTCTCATTATAACTTTCTTTTGTACATTTAATGGACACTTTGTCCATTAAAAACAGAAGCTTATTTTCTTTACTTCAAAATGGTGTATTGTAGGATATCCAATATAGGTTACACTTATAAGTGTATCCTTACAGCCGTAAGAGCAGTAAACCTGACGAGGCATTGGTTGACTAACTCGTATTTCATCTACAATTATTGATGAAGGAGTTAGTCAACCAATGGGTTTACTGCTCTTACGGCGCCGAAAATTATCGACCGTGTGGCCTTTCGCTAAGGCTAAGGCTCCATGGGCGACCAATTTACGCTAGCAGCAGCCGTAAAACGAACTTAAGGTTCCGCGGAGCGGAATAGGAATAGCCGACCTGAATCGATTACGCACAAGTCCTGTGGTCGGTTCAGTTCGGCTATTCCTGCTCCGTTCCGCGGAACACTGTGGCGGAACCTTAAGTTCGTTTTACGGCTACTGCTAGCGTAAATTTGTCGCCCGTGGAGCCTTAGCCTAAGGAGGAAGGATGGCGGTTATTTTTTCTGTAAAGTAGTACCTATACCTAAAGCCCCGTGGAAAAAGTTATGGTGCAAAAAAACAAAATTGCTTTCTTTCGTGCTTTTTTCCTTTTTTTTAATATATTTCTGTATAAAAAATAGTTTTGACTTTCAAAGGTGATATTTCGATAGTAAATTTAATCTGGAACAATTTTTCTGTAGACGGGTTTGTACCAAAAGAACAAATAACTCACCCTAATGCACCCTGTGCTTAGGGACTAATTCAACCCTTTCTCAAAAAGGCACCCCTTTAAATGGTAGCACTCCACGGATGTTTCATATTTAGAAGTCCGTTGACCATATGAAACAATAAAACCCCGTTAAAGTTGTAATTCCTTTGTAAAGTACATAATCAAAAGCCTATAATAGGGCAGTCAATGAGGGTATGTGGCTCCGAATTATATCCTACTATATCGATTTACATGATATTTTCACAGTAAGTAGGGAACAGCCCAAGAAACAAAGTCTACCCTATGCTGATGTGTGCTTTTGTCTTGGGGGCGGTTACCACCCCTTCTCGGAGGCGGTAAATTATTTGCTTAAATAACTACGGAAGTTGCTAGAGAACCCAATACTAAGCAAAAATTGTTCTATAATTTTTTTTTGAAAACTCAATACTTTTTGAGTTATTCCTGGTTGAAAATTGGCCATTTTCATTGAAACATAACACCTTTTCAAACGGTTTTTTGCGAATACCTTAAAAACTATGCATCTAACTAAAAAAACTATATAAAACATTTTTGTATCTTATAAAATAACAAAGATATTCTTTCCTTTGTGAATCTTCTAGTTATAAGACACAAAGAGATATGGTAAGTGAAAAAACTTGTTTTCTTGGAGCATGCTCAAATCAGTGTATTTAACTTGAAATGACAGAGAAACGGTCGATTTTAGGTTTATAATGTTACCAATAACTTTTGTTGTGCTTGAAAAGAACCTTTAAAATAAACAATATTAAATGTCGATTACATTCAAACTGTGCGAGATAAACTGTAAAAAATTTGATGACTAATGTATTTTAAGAAAAAAATGGGAAGTATATTTAACGCCTCATCCACAAGAATTTAAATGCATCGTTTTCCTTCTACAATACATTTTACTATAGTTTTCTTTTATTGTTCAAAAAGTTGGGCGGATTTAAAATAAACGGCTTTTGAAAAAAATAAGATCAAATTATTGAGCGCATTTTTAAATTTTCTTAAAAATCTTCTTTTTCTCCATGTAACTCAATGATAAGAGATGCCAAAAAAAGGATGCCATACAAAAATGGAGGTTTCTTCTAGATAAACATTTTGATTTTATTATTTATAACAGTGTCTATCATTTTCAACTTACATGGAGAAAAATAAGATTTTTAAGAAAATTTAAATATGTGCTCTATAATTTGATCTTATTTTTTTTTTTCAAAAACAATTCATTTTAAACCCGCTCAACTTTTGAACATAAAGATGACACTGTAGTAAAATGTACTGCAGAAGGAAAACGATGCATTTAAGTTCTTGTGGGTGAGGGATTAAATATACTTCTCAATTTTTTTCTTAAAATTCGTTAGTCATCAATCTTTTGCAGCATATCTCGCTTAGTTTGAATGTAATCGACATTTAATATTGCTTATTTGAAAGGACTTTTCAAGCACAATAAATGGTATTGGTAGCATTATATACATAAAATCGACCGTTTCTCTGTTATTTCAAGTTGAATACACTGCTTTGAGCATGCACCAAAAAAACAAACTCTTTTGACCTACTATATCTCTTTTTGTGTTATAACTAGAAGATTGAAGAAGGAACAAATCTCTTTTTTTTTATAAGCCACAAAAATGTTTTATATAATTTTTTTAGTGAGATGCATTGTTTTTAAGGTATTCGCAAAAAACCGTTTGAAAAGGTGTTTGTTATATTTCAATGAAAATGGCCAATTTTCAGCCACGAATAACTCAAAAAGTATTGAGTTTTCGAAAAAAAAATTATAGAACAGTTTTTGCTTAGAATTGGGTTCTCTAGCAACTTCCGTAGTTGTTTAACCAAAAAATTTTCCACCCCCGAGAAGGGGTGGGAACTGCCCCCAAGACAAAAGCACACATCGGCATAGGATAGACTTTGAATAAGGAGATATTTTCAGGCTATTCCTAAAATTTCGTTAAAATCCATGCAGTAGGATAGAATTCGGAGGTAATAACCTGTTCTTGCTCTCATTGACTGCCCTATAAGTAGACTAAGCGCCATAAAGTCACGTTTACATGATGGCAATTGGCGAGACAATTGTCAGAAGACAACTGACTGGCATGAAATTATTGTCTTCGTGTAAACACTTCAGGCCAATTGCCTTGCCAACTGCCCTTACAATTGGCCCAAAATTCAGTTGTCTCCGGGAGTAGACTGAGGACAATGAGCTGCGCCCAGTGAGCCCCCCACCACTCAAAATCTCAATTGTCGCGACAATTGGCGCCATGTGACCTGTGTAGGACAGTAGTGCTGTCTTGTTTTTTGCCAGTTCCCTCTAGATGACGAGCAGTCGGCCATGTTTTAGCTGTCTACTGCCATGGCAATAGTTGGCCCCGTGTAAACATCTTCTCTTTCAACTGGACTGGCCTCCGACAATCCGCAACCACGTGATGACAATTGTCCAATGACAATTGTCTCGCCAATTACCATCGTGTAAACGCGACTTAACAGACAGGCGATTGTGGCCGGCCACTCTGTGGATCCACAAAAGTAGTTTACCATGGGTTCTTATGCGAGCGACTGTGGCCGGCCACATCTGGTCTGTAATACAATGTCCACTCCACTTAAGAACCCACGGTCAATCATCGGAAACTACTTTTGTGGATCCACATAGTGGCCGGCCACAGTCGCCCGTCTGTTATTGCGCTTAATTAAAGATTCGAAAGAGAATATTAACCATCTCGGAGAGATTCTAATTCAATTAATTTCTTTCCATAATAATGTCGATGCAGTTGATAAGGTTGCACCTAGCAATAATTTATAATTTAATCTAGAAAAGCAAGAGATAGCGAAATGTTCGCAGTAAAATTCTTTCTATATGTAAACTAAGCTTGAAAGCATGCTCTAAGGGCAGAAAACAATCTAATAGAGTTTGCAGGCTCATACTTATATTATGATGCAAAAAATATAAAAAGTCTTTTCCTACGAAAGTAGGTAACTACGCTAGTTGTTTACATTAAGAAAAGGCAATTTGGCTCTTAAGTATCTTGTTTCTATTTGTTTTTGGTATTTTCGTATTCATTTAAAACCCCATTAATCATACTTGTTTTGGTTAGGTATTTACTGAAAATTATGAGAATTGGTAAAACAATAATGAAGTACAGGGTTTCACGTACCGAGTGCTCTGGGGGCATATACTGATGACCACAAAATGCAACACTTTAACATATATATGTGATAAATTTACCTCACTATATTTTCTTTAACTGAAGTTTTTTCTTTTTTTTTTGTAAAAACAAAACAGATAATAAAGTTTTTTTCTGTGCTTTTGGCTTTAGTTTATTTGTAATTTTTAGTCATTTTGGATTGTTTTAGATTTACCCAAAAAATTTAGAATGCCAAGAGTTTGCGGTGGTCGGCAATTTCGTCATTAAAGTGACTTCGAAAAAGGAGGCATTGTAGGAATGAAGGAGGCCGGTTTACGTTTACGGAAAATTTCACGAATAGTTGAAGCTAATCCACCAAGGGTGTTAAGAGTTTAAAGGAGGTGGTCCAATGGTGAGGCTCATCGGTGTCGTGGAGGGTCTGGACGTCCCAGAATATTGTAAGGCCGTGATTTCCGCCATTATACACTAGGGTGGGCTGAAAAAAATAAATGTTTTTTTTTTCAAGTGCTATACCGCGAAAAACTTGCATATATACTTCATAAATAAAATGCAACTGAGAAAAAAATTATTTTTTCAATATCACGGTAGCGCAATGCAATTAAAATAGTTCGTTTTTTGAAAAAAACTTGGATTTTTAAAATTTTTTCTCCGGTGTAAAAACTTTAAATAATCAATCGCTATAGTGAAAAAACTGTATAATTTGACTTAGAAAACAGAAATACACAATGAACCAGTTTAAAAAACAATGTTTACGGTAGCGCAAACAGCTTTAAATAACGGATAATTACGCTAAAAGGCGCAGTTTACAACACTGCCGTCCCGCGCGGAATGATTCGTTTTGTATGTGACTGTACCGTTTCCCCCACCACTCGTACCCAACCCACAATTCCTTGTGTTGTGTACGCTTGCTTCGCCATTTTGTGAGCTCGCGTCAGTGACTCGGCAGTGTTTGTCAGTGTCAAAGCTTTTGTTGTGTTACTTTTACTGTTACGTTGAGTGTGTGTTGAGTGTCATGGCTTTGTCCAAGAAAATTACGCGTAGTGAGTTTGATTGTCCAATATTCGGTTACCCAAAGGAACTACCTGTAAGTAAACTGCCTTCCTATGAAAACGTTTTAAAGTGCTTCTTTCTTGAACATTACAATTTAGCTGTGGAAACCAACAACAAATTGTTGAACAACAACAGTTTTTCACAAATTTCTAATATTGTTGCACCGAAAGTTAAGCAATTATTTGATAAAGCCTCAATACCAACAGTCTCCCTTTACAGAATTGTTCAAATGATCAATGCCTACAATAACAGTTACATAGGTCTTATGAAGTGCTACAAACGAGATAAGGAAAAAGACTCGTTCAAAAAAAAAGTTGAAGATTTCAAGCAAAAGTCCTTGCGACTGTTTGATATCTCCGCATGCAAATGCACAATAACATTAGATTGCAATTGCCGAAAGGCCGTTGACTTGTGTGAGTGTCCGGTATCGATTGTTTGTACATGTGAGAAGTCAAAAAAAGTACCAGTCATTGAACTTAAGTTTTTGTACCTTCAAAGAAAACATAGTTTAGGCAAAATTGGTAACGTAGATGTGAAGGAGTCAAAAAAAATTATTCAAAGACAAAAAAGAAAAAACACTGAGTACAGCAGATGTCAGTCGAACGTTGACTCATTGTCACAGCCATCGTGCTCAAAAACTATGGAACCTACACAAATAGAAGACTTTGACTCAACTGAAATAAATAGAAATGAGGATAGTAGCGATGAAGGAGAGTTTGAACCTGTTGTAAAGTCACCATGGCAGATGCGAATTAAATTGACTAATACTGCGCTAACAAGTGATCGTTTTGGAGTTTCTGATAGAGCAACAGCTGCTATTGCTTCTAGCCTTTTGCAAGATTTTGGTATTATAACTGAAACTGAACATTCTAATGTTATTGATAAAAATAAAATCCGAAGGGGGAAAAAGGTTATCCGCACAGAACTGCAGGTGCAGAATAAGGCTGAGCTCAACACATTTCAAGGATTGTATTTTGATGGAAGGAAAGATGACACCATTGTGATTGAGAAGGTAAATTCAAAGCATTTTCGGAGAGTGATTAAGGAAGAACATTATTCTATCATTCAAGAACCTGGATCTGTATATGTTGGTCATGTTACACCTTGTTCTGGATCTGCTCAAAACATTGCCGACAGTATAATTACTTATTTGAAAAAAACTGGACTTTCCCTTGATGATTTAGACGTCATTGGATGTGACGGCACCGTTACAAATACAGGGTGGAAAGGGGGCGTAATTCGAACAATTGAAGAAAAATTGAAAAGGCCAATGCAGTGGGCAGTTTGTCTCTTGCACTTCAACGAATTACCACTCCGACACCTGTTCCAGTTTTTGGATGGAGACACTACAGGGCCTACAACATTTAAAGGACCTATCGGAACAGAGCTCAATAACTGCGAAAAACTCCCCTTGGTGAAATTTGCTAGTGTGGAGTGTGAAATTCCAGATATTGACCGAAGCATATTGAGCAAGGACCAACAGTATTTACTGGACATAAGTTCTGCTGTACAATCAGGAATCTGTCCCATAGATTTATCTCACCGTGAACCTGGCCCACTCTCTCACGCAAGATGGCTAACAATGGCTAACAGGATTCTAAGATTGTATGTGAGTGTTGAATATCCATCAGACGAACATAAAATCGTAGTTCATTTTATTCTGAAGTCATACATGCCTGTTTGGTTCAATATCAAAAAAAGCAAGTACTTAACTGATGGACCAGAACACATATTTCAAACTGTAAAATCCTCAAGATTCCTGCCTGAAAATCTGCTTCAAGTAATAGACCCCGTTATTGAAAGGAACGCTTACTTTGCCCACCCAGAAAACTTGATGTTGAGTATGATAGTAGATAAAAGAACTCACATAAGAGAATTGGGATTGAGACGAATCATAAAGGCCAGGACATCAGCACCCAAAAGAAAGTCAATTAGAGCTTTCCATCCACCCAAATTAAATTTTCAAGCCACAGAGTACAGTGAACTGATTGACTGGACTGCCACCACATTGTCACCACCACCATTACTAAGAAGAATCAGCGACGAAGAAATTCGTGCAAAAATCTTCACTGGGGACACCGCAGCTGAATGGAGATTCGACAAATTTCCTTGTCATACGCAAGCGGTTGAACGATGCATCAAACTTGTAACCAGCGCTTCACAAAAAGTAGTTGGTTTTGAAGCAAGAGATGGGCTCATCCGAACTACACTACAGTCAAGAGCAGCTATGCCATGCTTTGAAAGCAAATCAGCCTTCAAACTTCCTAAACAAGAATGATTATGGACTTAGTGATGAAATATATTCTACTAATCAAAATTCCTTTTTGAATTTTCAATAACAATTTTCATGAAAGATTTGTAATGCTATGATTTAAGTTGATGCTAATAAACTATGTTAAAAGGAATTTGAATTATTAATTTGCAGTCCCCACACTTTAAACAACAAATAAATTAAAAGAAATCTTTTTATTAAAAGGCATTGTGAGTAAACTGTCGCAGGACGGCAGTGTTGTAAACTGCGCCTTTTAGCGTAATTATCCGTTATTTAAAGCTGTTTGCGCTACCGTAAACATTGTTTTTTAAACTGGTTCATTGTGTATTTCTGTTTTCTAAGTCAAATTATACAGTTTTTTCACTATAGCGATTGATTATTTAAAGTTTTTACACCGGAGAAAAAATTTTAAAAATCCAAGTTTTTTTCAAAAAACGAACTATTTTAATTGCATTGCGCTACCGTGATATTGAAAAAATAATTTTTTTCTCAGTTGCATTTTATTTATGAAGTATATATGCAAGTTTTTCGCGGTATAGCACTTGAAAAAAAAAACATTTATTTTTTTCAGCCCACCCTATTATACACTTCTTGTTCTCGGAAATAGAGACGAGACAGTGTACATCAACTATTAGATGATCAAGTTGCTGCTATAAGAAGGATAGTCTTAAGAAAAACAGTTAATCAAAGATGACTTACAGAGTGTAAGAAAAAGGCAGGTTATAAATTAAATTACATATTCTGGGACCAAAAATAGTTCCATTAAACCTAACTTATTGTAGTACAAAAATGTGCATATAAAAAAGTTAGAGCCCTTTGACATTAAAAAAGGATTTTTATTGAAAATGGACATATGGCATTCTTATGGCAGGAACATCTTAAAAAAATAACTGAAATTGGTGCTCTCCATAAAAGTTTTATGGGGGTTGTGTTCCCTTAAATCCCCCCACACTTTTGTGTACGTTCCAAATAAATTATTATTGTGATACCGTTAGTTAAGCACAATGTTTTTAAAACTTTTTGTCTCTTAGTTTTTTTCGATAAGCCAGTTTTTATAGAGATATTTTGAACATTTGTAACAGTAAGCATTATCATATTTTGTACCTACTATTTTGAAATATGCCATCTATTTTCAAAAACACAATAAAATAGTACAATACTTTCTGTGAAGAATTATGTATTATTTTGGGTCATGTCAGTTTTGTAAATTATTAGTTGAAGTTGACTATCTTTCGAGTTATGTCAACATAGAAATCTATCAGATGTAGAAAATTATTAGAAATTTTGAATTTTTGAACCCAATTCTCTACAAATTATTTCGAATTATTACGTTCTTAAAAAAAATAATTTCAGTTTGGAATTATTTCAGATTAAAAAAGTTTCTAAAGGATTTAGGAGTTACTCAGGCTAAAGTTAACTTCTACCAAAAAAATAATGAAGAGAACATATTATGGAAAATTAAAGCAAGAATTTTCAAATGGAGGCAAGTACCTTTTAAAGATAATTACCATTTACTGCAGAGTGACAGTATTTTATAGGTTTTAAATTATGGCATCTTTGTTATTATTTTTGTGACAAATATACACTATAATTATTGCGCAAAAAATACAAGAAAAAAGAAAAAAAAAATTAATAAATAAGTGAATTATTTTCAAACGTGTAATTATTAATCCGAGAATACATTTTTTTTGGAACGTCACAACTCAAAATTTTATGGCCGAAATTAGTATTATGAAAGTATGGGATAGATTTTACAGGCTAGCATACACCAAAGAAAACCATATACCAGTATACACCAATTAGTGTGTTTATTATCAATATTTATGACATTAAGTTTTATCGATTTTTTAAATGATTATTTCCGATCATTGTCACATTTTGAGATATGACAGTCTTCCTCCAAAGTAGCGATATATGCATGTTAAGTAAATTCATGTTTTATTTTGAAAAAAAGCTATTTCTATAGTTATATTGGGATAGTAGATTGCCTTTTCTTAACTGTATCTTAAATGTATTTTGATCTAAGCCATTCGGCGTATGATGCGTAGTTGTTTCTGGTTACATACCCCAAACAAATTTCGGGGAATTACGCGTGTCATCATGTCACGCAGGATGGTCTTTCCATAATTCAAAGTGTCCATTCCAATGTGGAAAAACTATTTTCAAATCCTGATTAGCCTATAACATGTAAATAGTTTTGTTAGAAAAGTATGCGATTGGTCAAAAAAGTATAAGCTATGCTACAAAATTTTACAATATAAGGAAATAATAATAATTTTATAATATAAAAAATCCTAAGTGTGTGGGAAAATGTTTCTATACACAATAAATAAAAATACAATGAATTTCATGGTTAGTTATTATGTTAAAGTTATATACAGTGCTAGTCAAAAGTCCCCCATCGTATCTTTTTTGAACGGCTATATTCATGATAGTGAAATTTGTAGGGAGAAAATAAACGGACGTAGGCTTCTAAACTAGTCATAACAGGTGACGTAACAGTGACAGATGACGTTACAGAGCCAGTGTGACCGATAATTGTAAATGGGACCTTATGTCAAGTGATACCTCGTTTAAAAGGTATTCAAAATACCTACTCAGTCATACTCATTTTTTTTGGTATAAGTTGATTTTGATTTTGGTGAATAAATTAAATAAATATAACATTGTAGTTTCCCATTTAAAAAAAATTCAAATGTCCGCCTATGGTTTTTTTTGTCAAAAAAGTTGACGTTTTTCAGTTCTTTAGTAGTTTTTACGTCAACGTCAACCTTTTTGACAAGCAACCATACGCGGCAATTTGAATTTTTATTAAGTAAATGCGAAACTACAATTTTATATTTCTTTCATTTATTCATCAAAATGAGCTTAAACTCAAACAAAATTATTATTACTGAATAGGTATTTTCAATACCTTTCAAACGAGGTATCACTTGCCATAAGGTCCCATTTAATATTATCTGTCACTGTGGCGCTGTAAAGTCATCTGTCACTATTACGTCATTTGTCATGACTAGTTGAGAATCCTACGTCCGTATATTTCCTCCTCCAAATTTCACTATTAGAAGTATAAATGTTCAAAAAATACGAGATTTTCAAAAGGAACGATTAAAAAGATATAGTAGTGCAGTCACTGAAGGTGGATATGAGCTATTACCTCCGATTTCGTTGAACCTCCATCGATGTACACGAAATTTGGTGAGTTTTAGACGATATCTAAAAGGGGTGATACACACGCGAGTAAGTACGCGAACTTATGCCTCGACGACCTTTTTCGCGCGTGTATCACAGCAAGTACGCGTACTTTAAATCCGCCGAGTAAGTACGCCGTCGATCCAACAAGTTTGAAATCTTACTCGTAACCCGTACGTGTATCGCTGCCACGAGCCGCGAGCCTCGAGCCATCATGTTATTGCGTTTAAAGTTACACTTATATTTTCACTAATTAAGCAAATTACCTAGAAATAATTCAATCGTTTATTGTTGAAAGTAGACAAGTTACATTTTATAAGTTTTGAGAAAACCGTAAAACACTATTGTAAGCTATACTAAATTATTTTTGATTATTTGTTTTTGAGTAAACCTAATTACTTATAGGCTGTTTTATCCTCCCGATGAAAATATTACCCTCTTATCTATAATATTTTGTTTGTTATCCACACTGTTTGATTTCGTCTTTTTTTATTAGTATTAAAAATATATAGCACGGTAGGATACGATACGAAGTATATAATACGATAAAATTCCTAAATAGCACAAACCACCGACGGCGACCGCGATCTTTAAAACCTCGTACTTTAAGTCTGCCGTGTATCACCGACGGAGAGCCGAGTAAGTCCGCGATCTTTAAAACCGCGTACTTAAAGTTTGCGTGTGTATCACGCGCTTAAAGGAACAAAGGTGACATGGTGCCAACTTGCGCTTTTATCCTAGGGGTGGATGCCACCCCTTCTCGTGGGTGAAAATTATTTTTTTTAAATAATCCCTTAATTCGACAGAGGAACAAATTCTAAAAAACTTTTGCTATATAAAGTTATTAAAATAAATCAAAACTCTTTGAGTTATTAAAGATCAAAAATTTTAATTTTTTGTGAAAAAAGTGCATGTTTTAAACCTATTTTTCATAAATAACTCAAAAACTATAAGTTTTTACAAAAAAATTATTATTACCAAAATTAAAGCCAATAAAAAATGAAATAAACTTCTTACTAGAAAAACCCTTAATGTTAACTAAAAGTGAGTTGCAGGTGATTGAATGTATATTTTTTTCGGCGAGTATTACCCAAGTCTAAGTATCCAAGCTTAAATAACGAGGAAATAATGCATTTTTTAGCATTAAACATTTGTCAAAGTACTTAGAATATCTATCAAATGCGCTCCCGAACAAGTTGATAGCATTAACATTTATGCTCCAAATTTTTTTCAAAATTTTATCTTTTAAAAATTTTTACAAAAAATGTTATTGTTATTTTTATTAACTCCGTTAATTTTTACGATATCAAGTTAGCCTAAAAACAATTTGAAAGTTAATTCCAAGGGCTATTAAACCACATTGAATATAATCTGTTAAACCCCTTAGGTACTTTTTTAAAAATAAATGGTTAAATGGCCCCGGTTACATGTTTTTCGCAGCAAAATTTAAGCTTTAAACGTTTCTATCTCGGTTATTCTTTACCCTACAGAAATAGTAAAACAGGTAAAATATTTTGTACAGAAAAAACTAAAATTTGGTCGTATATCATTTTTTACGTATATTGAGTATTTTTGTAGTTATTATCAAAAGAGGATGAAAATTACGATAATTTTAAAAATTCTGATTTTTTTAAATTATATCTTTTTTTTAAACCTTTAAACTTTTAAAAAATCATTCTTCTTCTTGTAGTGCCTATCCGTTTCGGATGTTGGCGACCATCATGGCAATCTGCACTTTGCACACTGCTGCTCTGAAAAGATTTGTAGTGGTTGTATTGAACCACGTTCGTAGATTTTTCAGCCAGGAAATCCTTCGCCTTCCTGGTCCTCGCTTTCCCTCTACTTTTCCCTGCAAGACCAGTTGCAGCAGTCCATATCTCTCACTGTTCCTCATGATGTGACCGAGGTATTCGATTTTGGCTGTTTTTATTTTGATTAACAGCTCTTTTTCTTTTTTCATTCTCAGCAAAACACCCTCATTAGTAATGTGGTCGGTATAAGATATCTTCAGGATTCGACGATAAAGCCACATCTCAAAAGCCTCAATTTTCTTGCAGGTGGCGTCTGTGAGAGTCCACGACTCAACTCCGTACAACAGTATAGGAAATATATAACATCGTAGTAATCTGACTTTTATGGGTATCGACAAATCATGACATTTGAACAACTTTGCCATTTTTTGAAATGCAGATCTTGCTTTCTCTATCCTACATTTGATTTCTATAGAATGGTCCCAATTTTCATTGACGTTCGTACCAAGGTAGGTGTATGTTTTTACTCTTTCTATTTGTTGACCATTCACACTGATTCGTCCAAATTGCTGTTCATTCTTAGAAATCATCATACATTTGGTTTTCTTAGTGTTTAGTGAAAGTCCGTATCTCTGACTGACTTCTGCGATTCTGTTCATTAACTCCTGTAGGGCTTCAGAACTGTCAGCGAATACCACAGTGTCGTCTGCGTATCTTATGTTATTGATACATTCTCCGTTAATTCTAATTCCGGCTTCAACATCATCCAATGCTTCTTGGAAGATTTCCTCAGAGTAGATGTTAAACAGCAGTGGGGATAGTATACATCCCTGACGGACCCCACGTTTGATTTTGATATCGTCGGATTCTCCTGCCTCTGTCCGGATAGATGATGTTTGATTCCAGTATAGATTGCTGATAATCCTTAAATCACAGGTGTTTATTCCAATATTGGTTAATATCTCCATCAGCTTGTCGTGCTTTACTGTATCGAACGCTTTATGGTAATCAATGAAACATGCATAAATATCGCAATTCACGTCTCTACATCGTTGAAATAGCACTTGTATACTAAATAGAGCCTCTCTTGTACCCACTGCATTTCGAAAACCAAACTGTGTTCGGCTGATTTTTTCTTCGCACAGTCTATATATCCTTTGATGTATAATTTTTAGAAATAGCTTTAAAATATGGCTCATTAAGCTGATGGTTCGGAAATCACTGCAGGATACGGACTTTGTTTTCTTTGGTAAAGCAACAAACGTCGACTTCAACCATGCTTTTGGTATTACTCCGCTTAAATATATCGATACATTTTTGGCAAAGTAACGTAAGTGACATTTTTGGCGAAAATCATGTTTTTTCATTAAACTAACTCTATTAGTGTTTAGAAGGTACTGCCAAAGTGTAGTAAGCCTAGAATTACTTTAAACCTTTTTTTTTAAATATTTTAAAAACGTATGTCCAGAATTGATTTAATCATACCCGCAAAAGAAACGCAACTTTAGCACTATTTCCATAATAATAACGTAAGCAAACGTCGTTTACCGCCATAATAACGTAAGTACCGGTCGGATTCTGTTACTTACGTCAGATTTTCGCAGTCAGTGTTTGGCTTACGACAGTGACAGATTCGTGCTACAATCGACTAAATTATTGATTTTAGGTAAGTTATAACGAAAAACATGTATCTGTAGTTATTTCAAAAAACTCTAAAACCTTAACTAACATTATGAACCTGTAAGACTTCATTTCATATTTAATTTCGTTTATTTATTACAAATTATTTTGACATAACCTAAAAAAAAATTCGGTTGAATTGTTTGTTAAAAAATCTTTGTAAATTTTGATATAAAATATAAACTGTTTGTGAAAAAAATAAGTTTAAAATTGTAAAATTATCAATTTGAACTCTTGTATCTAGAAAACGGTTAGAAATAAAGAAATACTGCTTGCATGTTTCTATTCTGATTTGCATAGAATAGTGCAGTCACTGAAGGTTTTTACCTCCGATTTCGTTGAGCTTTCATCGATTTTCATGAACATTGGTGAGTAGTTAGAGGATACCTCAAGGAATAAAGGTGACATGATGCAAACTTGCGCTTTTACCCTGGGGGTGGATGCTACCCCTTCTCGGGGGTGAAAGTATTTTATTAAAAATGATATCATAAGTCGATAGAGGGACAAATTCTAAGCCAAATTTGTTATACAACGTTATTAAAATAAATCAATACATTTTGAATTATTAAATAAATATCAAAGATTTTATTTTTTTCGTAAAAAATGCCTGTTTTAAAGTGGTTTTTCACGTATAACTCAAAAACTATAAGCTTTTACAAAAAACTTATTATTGACGAAATTGAAGATGATAAAAAACTAAATACACACCCCTTACATAAAGAACTAAACCAACGTTAATTCAAAGTGAGCTCTGGGTAATTGAGTGTATATTATTTTCGACGAGTACTCAAATCTAAGCATTCAAGCTTAAATAACGGGAAAACGATGCACTTTATAAAATTTGCAAAGCACTTATCAAAGTACTTCGTAATACCTATCAAATGAGCTGCAGAAGAAGTTAATAGCTTCGAAATTAAGCAAGTTATGATGAAAAGAAGAGAACCCTTTCGAATTTTTTAGAAAAAAGTTTATTAAGAACACTTGTTTAGAACTGAATTTTATTTACCATTTATGCCTTACCGACACTTGATCAGTGCCTAGATATTTTTAAGCTAAACTACTGTTAATAAACTACAAATAAAAAAATGAATACGTAATTGCAGATTATCCGAAAGTGTTTGTTTTTTTAAGGTCGAAAGCGACAAGAAAAGGTCGTTTGTGAACCTGAAAAAATTTATAAGCAACTGCTTCCAATATCCGAATTGAAAAAAAGGGATCTGGAAAAACTCTGCAAAAATAATGTCATACCTGCCAGGTTTCATGATGAATATTTTAAATTAAAATGTAAGTCTTCTCTTCAAGATGAGTTAGCAGAGACTGATGCAGAGGATGACACTGATGATGAAGCCTCCAAAACTTAATAAAAAATATTATGTATTTAGTTTATTATGTATTTACTAGCAAGAATTTAATATTTCCTTTAGTTTTTTTTTTCATCTAGCTATATAAATTCACTTAAATAAATATCAGATTGTTGTAACGTTATTATAATAAACGATTGTTTGTAATTCTTTCCAAATTACTTTAACTGCTACAATTTCCCGCCAAAGTGACGTATGTGTGTGCTTACGTTACATTTTTTATCAAGACTCAAGATTTTAGAACCCGTAAAGTAACTTAAGTATCAATTAACCGCTAAAACTATACAAAAACTTTAAAAAATATTGTTCTTTATTAAACTGTAGACCTCAAAAAACACCCTGGTAAATTTTGTATAATTTAAATAAGTTTAACCAGGTTAAATTAAAAACGTGGTTTTTCTACAAAAACGTTTTTGGTGACTTACGTTACTATGCCAAAAGTGTATCGATATGTCGTTAAATATTTTGGTTAGGCGTTGAGTACCGTCGGTGTCAAATAGTTTTATGAGTTCAGCATATGCATTGTCAGGTCCAGAAGCTTTGCCATCTTTTAGTTGTGATATTGCTCTTTCCACTTCACCTGATGTGATTGGTAAGTGGTCATCACATATGTAGGATGGAGGTTGTTCGGATCTAGTATCATCAAAAAGTTCCTGTATGTATTTTGTCCATATGCAGATTTCTTGATTTCTGTCTGTGATGATATTCCCCTGTTGGTCTCGCAATTTGCTAGCTGTGTTGGATTTCTGAAGACCAGCTGCTTGTTTCACCTTTTTATGCATGTTAAACGTATCATGTTTTTGCTCTAACGACTCTATCTCTTCACACTGTGATTTTAACCAATTTTCTTTGGCCTTTCTTATTTCAGTTCTTATTTGTCTCTGAATCGTGTTGTACATTATTTTGTTGTTTTTTGATTTTCTTCTTTCTTCCATAAGTTGTAGTATATTGTCGTTCATCCAACTTTTTCTCATCTCTTTCTTTTCTATTAGATGTTCTTCTCTGATGTTGTTAAAGGTTTCACATATATTTTGGAGTGATTCTTCGGCATTATATGTTTGCTCCATATTAATTAGCTTCTCTGAAAGAATCTGTGCGACTGTCTCTTTTGTTTTCTTATCTTTTAGTATTCTCATATCGCACTTTTTGTTGCTGTTCTTTTTTGCAACCTTCTTGAATCTAAACCTAAATTTACCAACAACAGGAACATGATCTGATGATACGTCAGCACCGGGGTAACCCTTAACCGATAGGCATCCATTACGGAATCTCTTGTTCACCATTATGTAGTCAATTTGATTCCGTATTACGTTTCCTGGTTGATCTTGCGGGGAGACCCAGGTGTACAAGCGTCTTGGTGGTAGTTTGAAGAATGTGTTTAGTATTGTAAATTCTTCTTCTTCTACAAACAGTTTTAATCTGTCTCCCCTTTCATTTCTCTGTCCTAGACCAAAATCACCTATGAATTCACCGCTTCTCCCTTTACCAATTTTCGCATTGAAGTCACCCATAATGATAGTTATATCTTCTTTTTTAAGTCGTTTAAGTGACTTTATCAACAACTCATAGAATTGCTCTAGATCTTCTTCTGGTTTATCGCTCGTGGGGGCATACACTTGTAATATATTTAATTTGACGGGGCTAGTATTCAGCTCATCAAAAAATCATTACTTATGCTAATATATCTTATGCTAATGGCATATCTATTATTTTTCACTTTTTCCTAAAAAATTCGAAAGTAAGTATTTATTATTTTTACCCTTATTTTCATCATAATTTGCTTAATTTCTATGCTATTAACTTCTTCTGGAGCTCATTTGATAGGTAGTTCGAAGTATTCAGCTGACGGGGCTAGTATTCAGCTCATCAAAAAATCATTACTTATGCTAATATATCTTATGCTAATGGCATATCTATTATTTTTCACTTTTTCCTAAAAAATTCGAAAGTAAGTATTTATTATTTTTACCCTTATTTTCATCATAATTTGCTTAATTTCTATGCTATTAACTTCTTCTGGAGCTCATTTGATAGGTAGTTCGAAGTACTTTGACAAGAGCTTATTAGGTATATTTTATAAAATGCATCATTTTCCCGTTATTTAAGCTTAAATTCTGAAATTTGAGTACTCGTCGAAAAAAAAATATACATTCAATTACCCATAACTCACTTTGAATTAACATTCGTTTAGTTTTTTAAGGGAGGTATTATTCAATTTTTTATTATCTTCAATTTTGGTAATAATAAGTTTTTTGACAAAGCTTATAGTTATTGAGTTATAAGTAAAAAACTGTTTTAAAACATGCATTTTTTTACAAAAAAATAAGATCTTTGATCTTTAATAACTCAAAATGTATTGATTTATATTAACAACTTTATATAATAAATTTTACTTAGAATTTGTCCCACTATCGACATATGGTATTATTTTTATTGGACTAATTTTCACCCACGAGAAGGGGTGGCATCCACCCCCAGGATAAAAGCGCAAGTTGGCATGTCACTTTTGTTCTTTGAGGTATCCTCTAACTACTTACCAATTTTTATGAAAATCTATGGAGGGTCAATTAAATCGGAGGTGAAATCCTTCAGTGATTGCACTATAGGTGTAAATGTTGTTCTGAAGCTATTTTCTTGTGGCATTTTTGCAATTAACTAGTTTTGATGTGGAATAAGCCACAATTTTACTAAAAAAATGATTTTATTAACTATTATTATATATATTAAACATTAATGAATTAAAATTAAAATATTAAAATTAAAAAGTTAATAATTAATTAAAAATATGTCCGAATTGCCGATATAAATGGGTCAGATTAAATAAATTATTAAAAGAATTTTTTTACTGAGCAACAACATTTTTGTTTAATTCATTAATATTTTTTGTATTTTGACAACGACACCCGATTTGGGCGTCGAAACGTTAATAAAATCATTTTTTTAGTAAAATTGTGGCTTATTTCCCATCAAAAATAGTTAATAGGTGGAAAATAATTTCATCTTTACGAAAATTCAGTAACACTTTGATACGTTTTCGAAACCGATTTCTGGAATGGAAATCGAAATGTCAAACAAGAATTATTATAAAATGACATTTTCATTACAAAAATTTGTGGTTCAATCGCATGTAAATATAATATTTAAAGTAATAATAGTTTTGAAATCCAAATACTTATTCAAATTTTAATACTTGAAAGAGTTAATTTTTTTCTCTTGGCAGGGTTCTGAAACAGTTTTCTTGTGGCACGTCTAATTTTTGTAATATGTTTATATTGATTTCCACTTCGGAAGTCGTTATCGAAATACAAAGTATTAATGAATTAAACCAACTTTTCTATTGCCAATATTTATGAGTTTCGTTTCAGGGACGACTTTATTGTAAGGTAGTTCATTCGATTACATTAGATTTACTGATAGCAGTAAAATTCTATGATGGTTAAAAAAATGTTTCTATCATATATTTGAATGTTATTTTCTTTTTTTTTATTTATTATCCCGGTTATCTATAGCGTTCTTCATCTTCCGGTTCCCAGTTTCCAGCTTCGTCGTTCGTTCCATTCGCCAGGGTGAAGATTTCTTTCCGACATTGCCTTCTAAATGCCGCCTAGTCAGGATTGTTTCGGCCTTCCTCTCTTCCTTCGTTCTCTTGGCATCCATTTTAAAACTTTCGGCAGCCTGTCTTCGTCCACTCTTTCTACATGTCCATGTTGCCCATACCAGGTCAATAGTCTCCTTTGAATTTTGTCTATGACGGTTGACTTGGCTCCCGTTATATTTTTGATTTGGTCATTTTGTATTCTTTCATGCCTTGATTTTCTAGCCCATCTTCTCCAGAAGTCTATTTCCAATGTACGTAGGCGTCGTTCCAGGGATTTAGTAAGCTGTCATGTTTTGCATCCATAGAACTGGCGAAGCGTCCATGTAACCACTGTTACCATTGGTAGCAGTTAAAAATCTTGCAAATAAATATGTATTTTATGACGATGAATAATTCCATTTATTATTTTATTTTATTTTTACCAATAGAAATATATTTTAAAACACATATATACCAAATATATGTGTTAATAGTACCTAATTCAGTAAATAGCCAGACACACGAAAATATTGGCGAGTTTATGTGACTCAGTTGCACTTTATTATATTCTGTTACCAGTCTCACTTGTGGTGACAATGAATGGTTATCTCGCTGTCGCTCGGGCGGCTCGGGACCGGCTAGTATTGAAAAATTTGAAGGAGCGATGGGCGTAAGCGCGCTGTGTATATCAGTAGGGCTGTTACCAGATTTAAATTTGCTAACAGTACCTATAATAAAAAGTGTGCGTGCAGTTCACCATGGATGAGTGTCGCTGCGTAATCGATCAACTACTTGAAAATTAATTCTGATTGAAAAATAAAATGAGATTATTGAAAATGAAAGACCTATTTTAAAAAATTTAAAAAAGGAATTTAAAAAATTAGCTGGATATTTTAAATTTAGTTGGTACAGTGAAAATCCTTGGTTGTGTGGTTGCAAGAAAAATAGACTGTATTGTTGGCCATGTCTTCTGGTTTTTACAGAAAAATGGGTGGACCAGGTTCACGATTTAAATAGTCTTAGAGTTTTAAAAAAGAGACATGAAATTTCTCCGTTACCTACATGTAAGATGTATACCCAATTTGATTCAGTTTGGCAAAACAAGAATCAAAAGTTCTCTTAACCAAGTATTTAAAGCAAATATTGCTAAACATATAATGAGTTTGTTAAAAAAATAGATAGGTACTCGTATATCCTTAGCTCACTTATAATAGATATGTACCGTATGTTTTTTGGCCGAACAAGAATTAGCGTTTCGTGGTCATTTTGAGGGCGACGGCTCTGACATTCGAGGCAATTACAGGAAATTGTTAACATTAATTGCCAAAAAAGATAAAAAATTTTGCCAACATCTAGAAACATCAACTGTTTTTTCGAGAGTTTCAAGTGATATACAAAATGATATTATTGAAGCTATATGTATATACACAACGGCGGATCCAGCAACCTTGCAAGGTGGGGGCAATGAAATAAAATTTTTCTCGTGACTGGCGTACACAGAATTTTTTTTCGGGGTGGGATGTTATTTTCTTATTCTTAATGTACCATGTCCTTTCAGAACGTTGGTTACCATCATAGGTAATTTTATTTATTACCACCCTAAATCAACCATGAAGTTCTTCTTCGTCCTGGACTGCATTTGCCTGCTATTTTCACTTGGATAATATTTTGTATCAACCTATATTTGGGACCTCTCATTAAATGTCAGAAATAATCCAGCTATATCTTCTTGATGCTTTTTATAATCGCAGTAGTCTTGCTGAGACATTCTAGTATTGTGTAATTTCGAATCTTCTCCATCCAATAAACTCTTAAAATTCTTCTATTGCACCACATTTCAAGAGCTTTAAGGCGATTTAAATCAATTTTATTCACAGTCCAAGACTTGACACCATACAGTAAGACCGAGAACACGTAACAGCGAAGTAGTCAGATCCTTAACGCCAATTTTAGGTCTCTGTTACATAATACTTTGGACATCCTTCTAAAAGCGGCTCTTATTCGGGACGTTTTATTAAATGATCAAATTACCATAACATAGCACCGGCAATTACTATTTTTATTTGGTCTCTGGCATTGAATTGAATAGATGGCAATAAACACATTTATTGTGGGACTTTTTTATTTCTTATGTTCCAAAGACTTTTAATAATATTCGATTCCAAGGAATTCTGCCATATTTATGTTTCAGTTTTAAACAGGACACAAAATTCACTACTTATGTTCAATCGTAATCTCTTTCTTAAAAACAGTGGCAGTAGATAGACACCAGGCAAGGTCTCAAGGAGGGGGCAATTGACTCCATTGACCCACCCTTGGATCCGCGCCTGTATATACATTTAGCCATATCTTCATTTTTTAAATAAGATTTTTTGCATCTGGTTTTGGTAACACTTTAGAAAAAGTCACGCGTCGCTACTGATCCATAGAGCACTATTCCTTTAAAGATGGAGTTAAATATGAGATGTTTTCTTTAATTAGATAGTTCCTTTGACCATAGCATCGGGTTTAGTCATCCAATCACCCTTTTTCCTTTCACGATCCTTTGCCCTATCTCTTTTTTGGTTTTCAGAAAAAAATCTGATTTTTTTGATCAATCTAATCTTCTTCTTCATGTGCCATCTCCTCTAAGAAGGTTGGCAACCATAACGGCAATTCGCACTTTCGATACCGCTGCTCTAAAGAGATCAGCAGAAGTGCAATTAAACCAAGCTCTCAAATTGTTTAACCAGGAGATGCGTCTTCTTTCGCGACTCCTTCTACCCTGTATTCTTCCTTGTATTATTGATTGTAATAAGTTATAACGCTCGCCCCTCATAACATGTCCCAGATATTGAAGTTTTCTGTCTTTAATTGTATGTATTTAAATCCTCTTTATCTTTTTCCATTCTTCTCAACACCTCGATATTCGTGACTCTATCCACCCTTCTTCTTCTTCTTGCAGTACCGTCTCCTATCGGAGGTTGGCTACCATCACAGCAATCTTAACTTTATTGGCTGCAGCTCTGAACATCTGTATTGAACTGCACCCATACCACTCCCTTAAATTTCGCAACCAGAAAATCCTCCTACGTCCCACATTTCTCTTTCCCGAGATGTTTCCTTGGATTATGAGTCTTAACGGAGAGTACTTTTCTCCTCTCATTATGTGGCCTAGATACTTCAGTTCTATCCACCCAACTTATTCTTAATATTCTTCTGTAGTCCCATAACTCGAAGGCTCATAATCTGTCTGAAACATCCTTCTTTAATGTCCAAGCCTCCATAGAATAATACGGAGAACACGTAGCATCTCAGAAGTCTTATCTTTAAAGAAATTGTAATGTACCTGCTACAGAGTACTTTTTTCAGTTTGTTGAAAGCATTTCTTGCCTGTCCTATTCTTGCTTTAATCTCTTCTGTGTACTCATTAGTTTCATTAATTATTGTACCCAAATATTTATATTTCTCAACTTTTTAATTTGTTCTCCATGTATTGTTATGCTTTCTTGACGCTGTTGAGCTTTTGTGATTACCATAAATTGTGTCTTTTTTGTGTTTAGGGACAGTCCGTTTTCTTGGCTGACTTCTACCACTCTGTCAACCATTTGTTGTAAATCCTCAAGACATTCGGCTAATAAAATAGTGTCGTCGGCAAACCGTATATATTGATTGGTCGGCCATTTACTTTTATTCCCGTGGTTAGGTCTTCTACTGCTTCCTGGATTATTTCCTCTGAATACAAATTAAACAAAGTAGGAGACAGGACACAGCCCTGTCTGACGCCCCTCTCAATCTGTATTTCATTTGAAAAGGCGTTGTTCTCTTTTACCACAGCGATCCAATTATAATAGATAGCACTAATGATCCTGATGTCCCTCATATCTAAGTTTTTTTTTCAAGTAATTCGATAAGACGGTTATGTCTGACCTTATCGAAGGCTTTGTTGTAATCCAAGAAACACATATATACTGGCTAATTAACATCCATGCACCTTTGCACAAGTACATTTACACCGAACAGGGAAAATATACGCCAACTAGCGGATTTCTTGTGCAACTTCGCCGGAAGTTTATTTAATTCTCATTGCGTAATATTTTCAACGCAAGAAGTAATTAGATTGTAATCGATGGATAATATCAGTAAGTACAGAATTTATGATTAATTATTATTATTTTTTTAAGATTTTATTGATCATTTTGACGTTATACTAACAAGTTTCCTTCTTTCCTACTTTGGATACTTTCATAATTATCGTGTAGATGGCGTAAATGAATAGATTAATTATTATTATAGAATGTAAAAAAATAACGAAAGTTTAGTATTTAAAACGTAACTTTACTTAAGGTAAAAATATATGCCACAGCTTTGGCCAACTAATATTTTTTCCTATTAATGTTTTTAATTTCAATGTGCTAAATTAATTACCTACTTTGACATTTAAGTAAAATTTCCAGAAAAAGTTCACAGACTTGTCACTACTGGCGCTCGCGAACTTTTAAATATCCCCTCTACCTACGAGCTCGCAGTCGATAGAGATCAATTATTCTACAGTCTACAACAAGAACAAGTATATTTTCCAATTAGTATAGAATATTTACTAAGTATCCATGAAATAGAAATAATAGTTGCCATTAAATCATTGTAATGTAAACAACTCAATTTACATCCCACGTGTTGGGAAGGTCCATACTTTACCTAAGGGCATTATTCTGTTTAATATGTATCCGCATATGTATCCGTCCAAAAGAGTTTTATTTAAGTATGCACCTTTAATGCAACTATGTACTTTTTAAACGGTTTTTACCCTAATATTTCTTTGGTGGCTCGCTGGCATCCAACCTGTTTTAACACTGATGATGATTTTTTTATAAAATCGAAAACGTTCTGTAATGTAGCCCTTAAAGGGATTTTTATTAAAAAAAATGTTATAAATATTACAACGGATTTTTTTCCAATTTTTGTGATTGATGGTATACAGCCAACTACAGGAAAATGTTTCTTCTCCTTGTGGATTTTTTTTTGAAATAATTAACTTAGTGATTCTCTCTTTCTCTCTCTCTCTCTCTCTCTCTCTCTCTCTCACACACACACACACACACACACACACACACACACACACATACTCTAACAATGTGACACGCATCTATTCTAAAAGGAAGTTATTGTGGTAAACTCAAAACAAAATATTTTATTTATAAGCTCTTTTGTGTAACGTGACCTGGAGCAATTAACGGAAAACTCGAACAGTAAGTGCACATTTACTAAATGTTGAAGATAAGAATTCGCAAACGAAAGCTGCCTTGAATACCAATTACTAAAAGGTTATAATACTAGATGACAGGAGTTTCAGTTTTCATAAATGCAGAGAGCTTTTATGGACCTAATATTTTATATCGTAGTAAAAATGGATAATGGAACTGGTGTTTAACTGTTCAATTTTTGGTGAACAAAATTTACATATAATACCTATATATGCAGAAGGTTAGATTTATGGTAATTGTTAAATATAAAATGTTGGAGATTCATTAAACACTGTAAACTAATTCTAATTTAATTAAAGTTATATTTTCAATTATTTAGTTTGAAAATAATTTTAAATTTTTGGAAGAATGTTATAATACTCGTCTATCGTCTCCTTTAGGTGTTTATAAACATTTCAAGTTGAAGCGTGTTTTTGCCGAAAAAACAAACAGTAAACAAAACATTGTTAATGATAATTTATTTTGGACATTTCTATGTGTTCTAGAATTTGATCTATTCACTATGTCTGCTTGAGTTTTCAATGAGGAGGTGCGTTCCTACAACAAATCAGTAATATAACGTCAGAATAAGCCCAAATTGTAGGTTTAATTGGAGATGGACGATCGCAGCAATATCTTGCTGATATTATGAGAACCCACCAATCCAGCGTTTCAAGAGCTTTAAGATAGCGAAAGTGCAGGATACACAATAATATCATTTCCATGACGTCCCAGGTGTACCAATCCCACAGAGGAACGTTATTTACATCTGCAGACATTGTGTACACACCATATTTCCTACTACACACACCCAAACTTATAGGGAATCATCTGATATTTCTTATTAATTCATGCGGATTTAAAAAAAAACGAAAATAAGAAGTCAAAGAATATTTATTTTAAAGAAATTTAGTCACAAATACATAACAATTAACCTTTAACTACCCGCGCATCAAGTTATAACATAACTACACGCGTGGCGTACTTTGTACGCCACAAGAAAATACACTTAAAAACAGCGGATTTGTTTAATTTTTTTTTGAAAAAATACACTTAGTTGTTTGTTATAAACCTTATTCGGCATCAGCGAATACTTGGAGTTCCTTTTCAGTAAGCCAATTGGGATTTATAACTGGAATCATGGAATAACTGGATTCAATGATAAATAAAATTACTAGTAAAAAATTTTTTTAAATGTGACTTTTTACAGGAGAAAAAGTATTGTTTACAAAGAAAAATATATTTTTTGCCATAGTGACTAAAAAACCATTAAAATATGTACTTATATTACGACTTATAGTAATATAATCCTGGGGTATACAGGGTGAGGCAGATAAAGGGCCTATTAGAAATATCTCAAGAACTAAAGGCAACTGAATCATGAAAATTTGAATGAAGGGGTTTTAAAGACTGATCTATTTAATGAAAATATTTTCATCTATTTGGTACTTTCGGTTATACCGGAAGATGCTTATAACATCGTTTTTTTTAAACGGGACACCCTGTATATTTTCACATTTTTGGATTCTCCTTGATTTATTCTTTCTTAAAATATGAGCTTTTATAATATTATACAGGGTAGTTTAAAAAATAATTACGTGTTTTTATTAATTTCGTAGCAATTTTCACACCCTGTAGAATTGTAGTAGTTTGATATCAAAAACTCTATTTATATTTAAATGATTTTTAATATAGTCTACTATTGTTAAGAATTATAAGTATAGCTAAATTTTTAATTTTAGTATACAGGGTTGGTCGAAACTCGGAATGAGTATTTTCTGAGTTTTCTTAAATAGAACACCCTGTATTTTAGTATTGCAATGAAATACTATTTTACGGTACTTTTTAATTTCTTAAAAATACCCTATACCTAACTGCTTTAATTTGTGAGCTATTGGTGATCCAAACCAAACAATAATTCCAACACAAAATACGTGAAACTTTTTTAAGTTGACCGTGAAAATGTTCTATCACAAATAATTTTTCGGAAATAAATACATATTAATCTAGACTGGTACTTAAAATTCCCAATAATGGTTGAGCTATCAAAATACCTACGTAGTTAAGACTGTTGCTGCGATTAACAATTAAGCACAAATTAAAGCAGTTAGGAATAGGGAATGCTTAAGAAATTAAAAAGTACGATAAAATAGTATTTCATTACAATACTAAAATACAGAGTGTTCCATTTAAGAAAACTCAGAAAATACTCATTCCGAGTTTCGACCAACCCTGTATACTAAAATTAAAAATTTAGCTATACTAATGATTCTTAACAATAGTAGACTATATTAAAAATCATCTAAATATAAATAGAATTTTGATGTCAAACTACTACAATTCTACAGGGTGTGAAAATTGCTACGAAATTAGTAAAAAACGTAATTATCTTTTAAACTACCCTGTATAATATTACAAAACCTCATATTTTAAGAAAGAAGAAATCAAGGAAAATCCAAAAGTGTGAAAATATACAGGATGTCCCATTTAAAAAAACGAAGTTATAAGCAACTTCCAGTATAACCGGAAGTACCAAATATATGAAAATATTTTCATTAAATAGATCAGTCTTTAAAACCCCTTTATTCCAATTTTCATGATTCAGTTGCCTTTAGTCCTCGAGATATTTCTAATAGGCCCTTTATCTGCCTCACCCTATATTGTCCACCACCGGAAACAACAAATAATAAAATGTAAATTACGATCTTTCCAGAACGCCGATTATAACGAAACTAAAACCAAATTGTAAAGCACATTCCAGTGATAGGTTAGAAAAATAAGCAAGGTCAAAAATTAAATTTTTAAATATATTTCCAGTAGAATTCTTATATCTGGCGTACAAAGTACGCCAGCGCGTGTAGTTAAAGGTTAAATAAAATACTAAAGTATTTAAACAACAAATTGAAACTAGTTGTTTTAAAGTCAATAGCATCAAAAATTTCTATGTAACATTAATAATGTTTAAATTGTTTTTATTGAGTTTTTTGCTTTTTTTTTGTAGTCAGTGTTATCACCTATAGTCCTTATGCAAACTTCAGTTTGCGGGGGCACGCTCCTTATCAAATTGTCAACATTTTGTTGTGGTAGGTTGCTCCATTCTTCAAGAGCAGCTTGTACTAGCCGTGCGGTGTTTTGTGGATTTTCCCGGCGATCTCTAATTTTTCTTTTAAGCTTATCCCACAAATACTCAATACGGTGAAGCTCGGGTGAGCAAGCAGGCCACTCCAAACAATGGATACCTTCTGCTTTAATGATATCTCTAGTCACTCTAATGGTATGTGGAGGTCCATTATCATGCATGAAAATTAAATTTTCTCCTGTTGCGCCTCTCCAGAGCCTAATTACAGGTTATCAACATACCTGTGAGCAGTTAACGTTGATTGGATGAAAATTAAAGGAGTTTTTTTACGGATCACAATTCCTCTCCAGAACATTACACTTCCCCTTTTATATTTGTGAACAGATCTGACAGTTTTCGTTCTTGCTTGTCTTCCTCGACCTCTAAGTACACGATTTCCTTAGTCATCTGATTTTACACAAATCCTGACTTAATCTGAAAATAGCGCATTTTATCAGTTGCCAATGTTCCAGTTTTGGTGGTGAAGACACCAATTTAGACGATCAATCTTGTGCTGCCTGGATAACTCGGGACCCATAACAGTCTCCTGCTGTATGCTTCTTGGTACAAACTCTTCTTCTTATCGTTTCACCTGAAACAGTTACACCTGTAGCTACCAAAAGCTGCCTTTTGAGCTGCTGGTGAGAAATGATTGGGTGTCTTCCAGCTGATTGGACAATTAAACGATCGTGGCGAGCCGTTATTACTTTTTGGCGACTCTCCCTTCTTTGTTGTTGAGCTTTCCTATTTCCTGTTACCTAGCATAGGTTTTAGACAGAACGCCCTGTGTTACACCTAGTTCTGCAGCTATATCCCTCTGAGAACATTACTTGCTCCACAAGACCAATAGTCTTTCCCCGTTGTAGGTACTATAACCCCACATAAGGCATATTTTCGTTTTTGGGCGCAAAAGTTAGTTTATTTATTTCGTTCAATTTGCAACTCAAGCTAATAACCTATACCGTACCGAGCTGTACTATCTGATTGTCTTATCGATTCGTTTATTTTCAATAAAAACCTTTATTGTTCGCAATGATAACAAGTTTTTTTTAAAAGAAATTAATATTGTTTTGAAATACATGGTGATTCCATATAAGTTTGGGTGTGTTTACTATACAACTGCGAAATGATCTTTTCACAGCCCGTAATGTTCGAATAAGTGCCGATTCGATTACAAACAGATTAAAGGAATTTGAAATCAGAGCCAGAATGCTTGCTACTGCTCCACTGTTAACGAGGGCACATCGTATGACACGTTTATATTTTGCACCAGAACATGTCTAATGGGATATTAATGACTGGGCTAACATTCTTTTTATTAATGAGTCAAGATTTGCACTTTACGGATCCAACATTGCAAAGTGCCTGTCGGATCCAAAGTCCAAATCTTTGACTAATCAGTATTAAGAATATTAGTCCAGTTGTTAATATCCCACTGGACATGTTCTGGTGCAAAAGTTAAAGGTGCTATACGGTGTGAACTCGTTAACAACGGAGCAGCAGCAGGCATTCTGGCTCTGATTCCAAATTCCTTTAATCTGTTTCTAACCGAATTGGCACTTTACGGACCAAATATACTACTGGCTACTGGCTGTGGAAAGATCATTTATCAGTTATTTATTTATCGTATGGCATAGATACAACAAGAACACATAATTTTAAAAAAAGTATATAAAATATTACATGAAGTATCACAAACGAACATCTAATGTATTAATATACTGTAAAACATTTTCGGTCGCATTCAGGAACTCATCGAAAACTCCAGGGTACCACCTTCGGGGGCATTCCTCAATAATGTGGCGGACGGTGTGCCGTTGCGCACCACAATCACACTCAGGAGTAAGGGCTTTTCCCCATCTATGCAAGCTGTCAGCACATCTACCGGTCCCTGTTCTTATTCTGTTCAGCGCCGTCCATGTATTGCGGGGCAGTTCAAAGCCTGACGGTTTCTGATCGATACAGGCCATTTGGTGTGATTCCTGTGGTGAGTCGCTCTCCCATTGTCTTCTCCAAGCGTTGGTGAGGTCGAAATGTTCCTGATGTAGGGAGGTGGCCCTTAACAATGGGGGATATCTGGAGCGCAGTATGTTCATTTCGATATCAAGCTTATCATGGTGGATGGGTAGTTGATGGTTAGCCTCGATTTTTCGATATTCTCTGAGAAGAGAATGACTTCTTCTTAATTTAGGCGGTGGAATGTGACTCAGAATGGGAAGTCAATAGTTCGGTGTTGGTCGAATTGTACCTGAGATCATTCGCATTGTCTGGTTTAATTGGGTGTCAATGATCTTCGTGTGTTTGCTATTGAGCCATACCGGCGAAGCATATTCAGCCGCCGAGTATACGAGTCCGAGAGCGGATGATCTGAGTACGGAGGCTGAGGACCCCCATGTGGTGCCACATAGCTTTTGGATTATATTATTTCGCGTCTTCAGTGTTTCTGCCGTTCTTTGTAGGTGTTCCTTAAAACTTAAGGTTCTGTCAAGAGTCACTCCAAGATATTTTGGTGTTGAGTTATGAGCGAGTAGTCTGTTTTCAAAGTGAACGGAGAGTTTTTTGTTGGCTTGGGCATTATTCAGATGGAAACAACACACTTCAGTTTTCGTTGCATTGGGCCGTAGCCTCCATTTGCGAAAATATTCACCCATAACAGCAAGGTCATCCGTCAGTATTGTTTCTGTAACATTCATGTTATTATGTCTTGCTGCAATGGCCCAATCATCAGCGTACCCAAATTTCTGCGAAATTTGTCCTAGGTAGGTCCGCGATGTTTAAATTAAAGAGTAAGGGTGCCAAAACAGATCCCTGTGGCAGTCCATTGCTGAGCTTCATTTGGACACTTCTTAAGTTGCCCATTGTGACGTGAAAAGTTCTGTCGGTGAGCATGCTATCAATGAGTTTGGTTACCTTTTGGCACGGGATGGCACGGATCAGTTTGCAGATTAGTCCTTGTCTCCAGACGGTGTCGTATGCAGCTGATAGGTCAATGAAAGCAACGGATGTTTTTTGCTTTCTTTGAAAACCTGCTTCGATATGTGTTGTTAGGGATAGGATCTGATCTGTGCAGCTGCGGTTAGGTCTGAACCCTGCTTGCTCAATAGGTATCACCCCCAATATGGTGTTACTAATTCTGTTGTGGATTAAGCGTTCCAACAGTTTATAGACACAGCTCAGCAGTGCAATCGGTCGGTAGTTTTGGGGTTGATCATTTGCTTTTCCTGGTTTCAATATGGCTATAATGGAGGCATTTTTAAGGAAATGGGGGATTTCTCCTGATTTTAATATATCTGTGTAGAAATCAGCCAGCCATTTCCTAGCATATTTGCCACAATGGAGTAAAAATTCTGGATGTATTTTATCGAAGCCGGGTGCCTTTCCAGATTTAAATTCTGATATTGCTGAGGTAATTTCTTCTGGAGTAAACTCGTCAGAGTATTCAGATGTAGGCGGGCATGCAGACTTTAGTAATTTTAGGTCTTGTTTTACTTTGGTGGTGTGGTCACGATCTCTAGGTGCCCTTGAGTTTGCACCGCAATTTCTCGGTCTTGGCTTTCGTTGTATTCTTGATACAATTTTTCGCATTTTTCACCCCATCCTGGGACATAATCTCTACGATATTCTCTGGGTATAGTTTTCTTCGCTGTAAATATAACTGCGCCTACAAACCTCATATAGTTTGTACGTGTTGGGGTTATCCATCCAAGACATTTGTCCAATCTCGCAGTAAAAGTCGCCCAGTCTGCTTTTTTAAAGTTCCACCTAGGTCGAGGGAAAGATGTTATTATTGGTATCTAGTTGTCTAGCTGTAACATGATGTGTACTCAAAGTCTGCAGATGTAAATACTGCGGCTCTCGGTAATACTGTAATCTTTCATTCTGCGTTTAATTTTTTCAAAAACACTTATTAGTTATCTCAGGATTCGAAAAAAATAAATGCATTTAAAACACATTGGGGAGAAATTTTGCGCCTACGCCCTTAACACAAAGTAATAAACTGTATTTTATTGTTATTAAGTCGTAGTTATTAATTGAAAAATAAACTGCCATGTTTTAGAGTAATGATGAGTTTATACTACACTTAATACATGATTTTGGTCACTTCGTTGTTACTTAAGATACAAAACTGATGAATTACTTCTATTACTAGAAGAGCTAAATTTTCCTGAGATTTTTGCCATAACTGAACATTGCTTAAATGTTGATGAACCTGTGTTTATTAAAAATTACACTATTATATCCAGATTTAACAGGAGTAGATTATCTCATGGGGGTACTTTGATTATGTCTACACAAAATGACTTTTCAGCAGTGACCAAATTTGATAATTTATTAATTGAAAAAGTATTTGAATTCTCCATAATTTATCAGAAATCTTCTGACCTCTATATTATTTGTATTTGTAGAACTCCCGATGCGGGTGTGCAGATTTTCTTACAACAACTAATTAGCTTGCTAGAATCTATTCCTTTAAAAAGTAAATTAATTCTATGTGGCGATCTAAATATTGACTACTCCAGTGTGTGTGCTGCTCAAGAATCTCTTCATTATATCTTTGATTCCTTTGGTATAGGTATGCATGTAAATTCTCCAACCAGAATAACTAAAACTAGCTCTAGTATCATTGACTATGTCGTATCGTCTTCGGCTCCAAATTCTACTGACTGTACTGTTTTCAACTCAGGTTTCTCTGATCATGAAGCAGTATTGGCTACATTTTGGTTAAAATCAAAAAATAATAGTGAAAACACGCAACGAAAATTGTTCCGTGTCTTTGGAGAACAAAATTTTCTAACATTTAAATACCTATGTCAAACAACTGACTGGGACTTCCGCTCTGTTGATGTCGACATCGAGTTTTCTAGATTCATAAAGCTATTGTCTGGTCTGGCATACGAATCCTTTCCTCTTAGGCCCATCAAAACTAAACATCGTAAACCCTGGTCAACTAGAGGTCTACGTATATCTGCAAAGAACATGCGCTCATTATCGTACCTAAAAAAAAATCTCGGACAACATATCCTTCCATGATTACGTTAGGCTTTACAGGAAAATTTACCATAAAGCCATAAAGGCCGCCAAGGAAATTTATTATAATGCGAGGCTGGCTAAATCAGGTAATGTTGCTAAGGAAACGTGGTCTATCGTAAATGAACTGAGAGATAAGACTTCTTCTCCCACCACAATCCCGACTTCTCCTGAGACCCTGAACAATTACTGTGTAAATGTGGCAAAAAATTTAACAAATACTATAACTCCTTCTCAGGATCCGATTTCATATCTTTCGCATAAGAATGTAAATAGTTTCTTTTTTACACCCACAGTATTAGGTGAACTACGCTCTACAATAAATGACATTAAAAATAAATCGTCATCTGGGACTGATGGCCTCACTCTTAAAATGTTTTCTGCTCTACCTGATTGCACTTTAAACCATCTTATTACCTTAATAAACAGGTCATTCGAAACTGGAGTTTTTCCAAGCTGCCTTAAGACAGCGATAATTATTCCTATACACAAAGGAGGCGATAAAGATCTTACTTCGAATTATCGCCCTATTGCACTCCTGACCACGTTGTCGAAGATAATTGAAAGTCTGGTAAAAAAAAAGAATCTTATCTTTTCTGTTGAAATACAAATTGCTTACTCCACATCAATTTGGATTCCCGAGTGACAAATGAACGAATGATGCTATGTTCTTCCTTTTCGATCATGTTTACTCCAGTCTAAACAACCATCACTCTACAGCAACAATTTTCTGTGATTTCTCTAAAGCATTCGATTGTGTAAACCATAACATCTTGACTGACAAATAATTACAGCACTATGGATTTAGGGGAAAGGCTCTTAAATGGCTTAAATCATATCTTAATAAAAGAAGTCAGTTTGTAAGGGTTGACACGAAGACGTCTTCTTGCATGCCATTAGAATGTGGGGTACCTCAGAGTTCAGTTCTAGGCCCTATATTGTTTCTGATATACATAAATGATATCTCTAGTCTTCTGAACATTAAAGGTAAAATATGTCTCTTTGCAGATGATACTAGTATTACTTGGAGTAACACGGATATTATAGATCTTCGCAATACCATAGCTACAGACCTAGTCACCATTAAATCGTGGTGCGATTCGAATCTCCTGTTATTTAACGTTTCTAAAACCAAAGTCCTACCTTACAACAGTATGGTGCAACCTTTAGTACTTAATAACAACAGTCTAGAGGTAGTTGAATCGGTGAAGTTCTTAGGGCTTATTGTGGATAAGTCTTTAAAATGGAACTTGCACATTGATGTCTTACACAAAAAATTAAGTTCTGCTTGTTTTGCGCTAAGATCAGTTGCTACGGAAATGAATTTGTCAACATCTAGGACCGTTTATTATGCCCTTTTTGAGTCTCATCTTCGGTACGCCCTTCCATTCTGGGGTACGTGTTATGCGACTCAATTTTAGCGTATTTTTAAACTACAAAAGAGAGCTCTTCGTTACTCCCTGAGACTCAATAGCAGAGTTCATTGCCAAGAATTCTTTAAAAAATTTAAAATATTAACTCTTCCTTATTTGCTTGTTTTTGAATCCGTTTGTTTAATCCGCAAACATGCATCAGAAAGTCCAGAGAGACCCACTCACAACTATCTCCTTAGAAACGTGGAGCATAATCTTTATCTGCCAACCGCACGGTCTGAGCTGGCTAAGTGCTCTATACTATACAACTCGAAAAAAATGCACAATCACCTGCCATCTAACATCAAATCTATTACAGCATTTCCTGCTTTTCGCAAGGCCTTGAAAGCTTATTTGCTAGAGAGAGCTTTTTATACAGTGAATGACTTTTTTATAAACGGTTTGAATTCAGCAAATTGACTTGCAGGATTATTACTTTCGAGTACTTTTGTACATATTTGCAGCGGCATAGAACTTTTGATTTACTTTCCCTTTTCCTTGTTCGCCTTCTTTTTGCTCTGACGTTGTATACATATTGTTTGCAAAATTTTTAATTTTTTAATGTGTACTTAATAACTGTAAAATTATATTAAGTAGTATAACTCACGCCATTTACCTGGTGTCTGTTTCTGTTTTTGTTTTGTCTGTAGTTTTTTATTATTTTTTGTTTTTTATTGTATTTTTTATTGTATTTTTTATTTTGTATAAGCTTTGTCCACAAATTGGTAAAATTTTATGACAATAAAGCATACCTTACTTACTTACTTACTTGCAATAATCAAATAAATAAAAGGACCTTCTTTACTCGTGCCTTTGTACTTTTTCAAAACATTCATTCTTTCTAATAAGTTATCTGAATAATGTATATTTTTAGTGCAACTATATGTCTCCCTTTCTTCCGTACTACTACTCATTCAGTGGTTGATTAGATTTACTTGCTATTTCTAATTCAAAGCTTCAGATCCTACTCTTAAACCGTTTGAAGTTAATGACTTTTGAAAAGAAAATCAGCAGACCGCTGATGTCCTAATTCAGTTAAAAAGCGAGTTCGGATGCATTTGGTATGCGAGAGTTCTAAAGATATGCAAAAGAAAAAATAATAACCGAAAAGGTCTACACATAGCTAGTGTAGGACATGTTTTATATAGGGGGCGCCAAACCTCTGGTTTTCTTTTGTTACACGTACATAATTATGGAGTATTTAAAAAACGTTTCTAACAAATCTGAGAAATTACCAGAGAACGGCAGTTATCGTCAGTGGCGCACAATACCCCTACATGCGACACTACATATATACAGGGTGTCCCCGAAAATAGTGCGTTCCTTTAAGGTATGGATATAATACACAATTTAAAACAAAAATTCCTATAATATTTTTTTCTAAAGTTAACCGTTTCCAAGAAAAAATTACATTGTTCTCCATATAAGTGAATTTTTATTTTCATAAATTTGAATGACATGGCAACGTAGCCTAGAAGAACTTGCTGTGACTTTGGAAATTTAATCTAATAACCCCTTGTTTATTTACTTTGAGGTGTGATTTTTGGGGTTGTTGACATCGTAGGTACCTACCTGCAAAATAATGGATATGGGTTTGATTGATATTTACATTATTTTACCTACCAGATGCAACTGACCTACAAACCTACTTTTTTAATCTTTAGATTTTTGAGTTGCATATTAAAATGTATTTTCGTTTTTTGGTCAAACGGATCAATTTAGAAAAAAATGTTATACGACTTTTTTGCTCTACATTGTGCCTTCTACCTATTAGTCCAGAAAGCCACTGCGCATCCGCTAGGAAAAATATTCTAATTCGGATTTTTTGCACAATCTTACTCAAAAAGGTTTAATTTTAACAAATTTGCATGTTGCCAGGACCAAAAGGTGGTCAAAAATTTTTTAAACGTTCTTTTTTTTTGTTTTTTTCCTAAAATTATTTTTTTTTGTGCATAAAAAAAAGTTTTTTTATGGTTTTTTCGATCATTCCAAACAGAAAAGGTTATTAGTGACTTTTCTCTAAAAATGATAGTTTTTGACATATAAGCGATAAAAAATTGAAAAATTGCGAAATCGGCCATTTTTAACCCTCAAAAACTATGTGAAAAACTGAAAATTGCAATGTTGCCAAGGCAGATAGATATTCTCTAAACATCGATTGATGAAATCCCGTAGAGTTTTTTGCAATACAGTATTCAAAACTCCTTTGTTTTTTAATTGCTAATCAAGCGTGCGCGACACTATTTTCCACCGACAGTATGGTGCAAATGAAAGGAATAAATTCGTTATTTCGTAAACCGGCGACTTTAAGGAAAAGTCCCGATACAGGTCGATTTTTATTTTTAAGTTATGATATTGTGGCATATATGGTATACTAGTGACGTCATCCATCTGGACGTGATGACGTAATCGATGACTTTTTTAAATGAGAATAGGGGTCGTGTGCTAACTCATTTGAAAGGTTCTTCAATTCTCTATTCAGTAATATAAACATTTACATAATTATTTATACAGGGTGTCCAAAATTTTTTATTAAATTAAATTATTTGACAAAAAAGAAGTAGAAGGACACCCTGTATAAATAATTATGTAAATATTTACATTACTGAATAGAGAATTAAAGAACATTTCAAATGAGCTACCACACGACCCCTATTCTCATTTAAAAAAATCATCGATTACGTCATCACGCCCAGACGGATGACGTCACTAGTATACCATATATGCCACAATATCATAACTTAAAAATAAAAATCGACCTGTTTCGGGATTTTTCCTTAAAGTCGCCGGTTTATGAAATAACGAATTTATTCCTTTCATTTGCACCATACTGTCGGTGGAAAATAGTGTCGCGCACGCTTGATAACAATTAAAAAACAAAGGAGTTTTGAAAATTATATTGCAAAAAACTCTTCGGGATTTCATCAATCGATGTTTAAAGAATATCTACCTACCTTGGTAACATGCAAATTTTCAGTTTTTCACATAGTTTTTGAGGGTTAAAAATGGCCGATTTTGCAATTTTTCAATTTTTAATCGCTTATATGTCAAAAACTATCATTTTTAGAGAAAAGTCACTAAAGACCTTTTCTGTTTGGAATGATCCAAAAAACCTAATAAAACTTTTTTCCATACAAAAAAAATTATTTGAGGAAAAAAACAAAAAAAAAAACGTTTAAAAAATTTTGACCACCTTTTGGTCCTGGCAACATGCAAATTTGTTAAAAGGAGTCCTTTTTGAGTAAGATTGTGCAAAAAATCCGAATTAGAATATTTTTCCTAGCGGATGCGCAGTGGCTTTCTGGACTATATACCTTTAAGGAACGCACTATTTTCGGAGACACACTTTCGATTTTCTAAATCTGCCTGAATTAAAAATTGGGCCAAATCCCATCTTAAAGTTTAGGAAAAAATTTGTCCATCCATATGTCGACTCTCTATTTTGGTCCAAGGGTGTGAATTTTACGGCTCTGTTTTTGGGTCTGTTTTTCGTTCTCGTCCCCAAAATTCCCAAAAATTTCAAAAATTAAATCCGACCTTTGTGATTTCTGATAGTACTAATAATTACCTTCCAACGCATGTCTAGTTTTGAAAATCGGTTATACCATTCAAAAGTTACCGATCTAAGAAGTATGACTCAGTTTTTATTTAAAAAGAGGAAAATGTTTGAGGATATGTGTGTATGTGTGTGGAAAAGTTACACCGATCTTATTTTTTTTCTGTTTTTCAAGAGGGGGTCAGAGCCGATTCAGAACCGGTGTAGTTTGTGACTTGTGACCACCCATAAGCCAGCTATAGGACTAGATAAATACAAAATGGCATATTTTTTTGGCGTATATATCCTAGGTTCAAGGAAAGACAGACAAACCGCAAATACACCAAATATCAATAAGCTTTCAAATGCTGCCTAAGTGGTCAAGATCATACCCACACGGCTCAGTATAGCCAAAAATCTAAAAAATTAAACTTTGAAAATTTTGGTTTTTCGACAATTACTCAAAATTTCAGCCTACGAATTCCGCCAATATCTGAGCGTTTGTAGGAGGACTCTAGGCGGGTCTAACGGTGTATACCTCATATCTGGGAAAATTAGAATTTTTAAGTTATGGGCTTCATAAGGATAATCAAATCTATTTCTTATGGGAAAAAAAGGTTTTTCAAACTCAATAAATCCTGTAATACCTTCAGTTATCATTATCATAATTGACCTTGGATGCGTCAGATACTAGTTGTCAATACGTTTCAAACTCATGTTTAATGATCAAAATCGGTTAAGTCGTTCAGAAGTTATCGAATTCCAAAAAATAATCAATTTAACTATTATCGCCGAAATGGTTTATGTAGTTGTAATGGTACAACGCTAAGTTTGATCGGGCAATCCGAGTTCATTTTTCGGCCATAATTATTAGGTTGGCTGGGACATGCACTCGGATTGTCTTATGACAAGTCTGGTGTCGTAACTACTAGATCATTTGGGAGAGAATCCTACAAAGGCGACCATTTATAACGGTTAGCGTGTAATCGAGAAACATTACATTAAATATCATACATTTAATTTATAAAAAACTTTGGCAAACTCCTGATGCAAGAATAAAATACCGATAAACGCCGTAAAAATGAGTGGCGCATACAATATTCCAGCTACAAAAGAGCTGATATCAATATTACGTGGCGCGAAAATGTATTTTCATTTTGATGGAGAATAAAATTCTAGTTTTATTTTGAAAGATGTTTTCCATAATATTTGCTAAATTTGAAGTAAAAAGCGCCACAAAAGGGCCTCAAAATGCAAACTGTATCAAAGTTACTCTTTTGTGGCGCGTTTTACTTCAAATTTAGCAAATATTATGGAAAAAAAAACTTTCAAAATAAAACAAATAAAACTAGAATTTTATTTTCATTCAAAATGGAAATACATTTTCGCGCCATGTAATGTTCATATCAGCTCTTTTGTAGCTGGAATATTGTATGCACAGCAATCTCATAAGATTCAGGAATAATTTTGTTTATTTTAATAACATCAATTGGTTTTTTACATTCAAAGGATGTTCCTTAAAGTTAATCTCACTCCATATTGTACCATAAAATCAGGATCATCCGGTATTGATTTCGTTCAGAAGGAAAAAGTCAAGTATTCCGGTACATCTCTTTGGATCTGAGCCAAGATGTCAGTATTGTATTTCGGCTAGAAGGAGATATATAAATTAAACCACGAATTCGGCACGTTATAGTCTTATTAAGCAAGAAGTCCCTGATACGGTATATAAGTAGTTAGCTTTGCAGATTTATAGTGTTATGATAAATATACGTAATACCTAGTCCTCCTAGACCGTGTTAAAGTATATAATAAAGGTTGTCACTAGCTTATCATAAAGTAATAAAATGTTTTATGTTCTTGGTAGCTGATAGACTTGAGCGACATAAATAAAAGAATAAAAGTAAAAATTATGTAGCAGGATCTATCTTTTGTTTTGTTGGAGTTACCTCGTTAAACGAGAGACCTGTTTACTGATTGGTGAGTCGCATATATGCAGTTGTTTTTTATAAATTCTCTGTTATAATTCAGTAGCGTTGCAACTCGTTGGTCTATTGTACATTTCCCATTTATTTACCATATGCATTCCAGAGTTGTGAAACACTGTACCTTTATATAGGTCTAGTGCCTTATATAGGAGGTACCTTAAGCTAGCATGGCCACATGAGCAAAACCCAATTTAACCTATGCCATAATTTTTCACCAATTTTTCACTAATTTATTACCACCCTAATAATTTTTCACCCCTTAATCCCACTTCAGGAGAGATGTCACGCTAGCTTAATATTCAAGCTAGCAAAATTCTCGATAAAACGGCATTGCATGAGCGGAATCCAATGTAACCTATGCAATAATTTTTCACCCATATTAAACTAATTTATTACCACCCTAATAATTTTTCACCCCTTAACCTCGCATCAGGAGAGATGTCACGCTAGCTTAACATTCAAGCTAGCAAAATTCTCGATAAAACGGCATTGCATGCGCGGAACCAAATTTAACCTATGCAATAATTTTTCACCCATATTAAACTAATTTATTACCATCCTAATAATTTTTCACCCCTTAACCCCGCTTCAGGAGATATGTCACGCTTGCTTAATATTCAAGCTAGCAAAATTCTCGATAAAACGGCAATGCATGAGTGGAATCCAAGTTAACCTATGCAATAATTTTTCACCCGTGTTAAGCTAATTTATTACCACCCTAATAATTTTTCACCCCTTAACCCCGGTTCAGGAGAGATGTCACGCTAGCTTAATATTCAAGCTAGCAAAATTCTCGATAAAACGACATTGCATGAGCGGAATCCAATTTAACCTATGCAATAATTTTTCACCCATGTTAAACTAATTTATTACCACCCTAATTATTTTTCACCCCCTAACCTAACTTCAGGAGAGATGTCACGCTAGCTTAATATTCAAGCTAGCAAAATTCTCGATAAAACGGCATTGCATAAGCGGAATCCAATCTAACCGATGCAATAATTTTTCACCCATGTTAAACTAATTTATTACCACCCTAATAGTTTTTCACCCCCTAATCCCACTTCAGGAGAGATGTCACGCTAGCTTAATATTCAAGCTAGCAAAATTCTCGATAAAACGGCATTGCATGAGCGGAATCCAATTTAACCTATGCAATAATTTTTCAACCATGTTAAACTAATTTATTATCACCCTAATAATTTTTCACCCCTTAACCCCGCTTCAGGAGAGATGTCACGCTAGCTTAATATTCAAGCTAGCAAAATTCTCGATAAAACGGCATTGCATGAGCGTAATCAAAATTAACCTATGCAATAATTTTTCACCCATGTTAAGCTAATTTATTACCACCCTAATAATTTTTCACCCCTTAACCCCGCTTCAGGAGAGATATCACGTTAGCTTAATATTCAAGCTAGCAAAATTCTCGATAAAACGGCATTGCATGAGCGGAATCAAATTTAACCTATGCAATAATTTTTCACCCATATTAAGCTAATTTATTACCACCCTAATATTTTTTCACCCCTTAACCCCGCTTCAGGAGAGATGTCACGCTAGCTTAATATTCAAGCTAGCAAAATTCTCGATGAAACGGCATTGCATTAGCGGAATCAAATTTAACCTATGCTATAATTTTTCACCCATGTTAAACTAATTTATTACCACCCTAATAATTTTTCACCCCTTAACCCCGCTTCAGGAGAGATGTCAAACTAGCTTAACATTCAAGCTAACAAAATTCTCGATAAAACGGCATTGCATGAGCGGAATCAAATTTAACCCATGCATTCATTTTTCACCCGTGTTAAGCTAATTTATTACCACCCTAATAATTTTTCACCCCTTAACCCCGCTTCAGGAGAGATGTCACGCTAGCTTAATAACTTAATATTCAAGCTAGCAAAATTCTCGATAAAACGGCATTGCATTAGGGGAATTAAATTTAACCTATGCAATAATTTTTCACCCATGTTAAACTAATTTATTACCACCCTAATAATTTTTCACCCCTTAACCCCGCTTCAGGAGATATGTCACGCTATCTTAATATTCAAGCTAGCAAAATTCTCGATAAAACGGCATTGCATGAGCGGAATCCAATTTAACCTATGCAATAATTTTTCACCCATGTTAAACTAATTTATTACCACCCTAATAATTTTTCACCCCTTCACCCCGCTTCAGGAGAGATGTCACGCTAGCTTAATACTCAAGCTAGCAAAATTCTCGATAAAACGGCATTGCATAAGCGGAATCCAATTTAACCTATGCAATAATTTTTCACGCATGTTAAACTAATTTATTACCACCCTAATAATTTTTCACCCCTTAACCCCACTTCAGGAGAGATGTCACGCTAGCTTAATATTCAAGCTAGCTTTGCGGCTTCTAATAGTACTGATCATTGCCTTTCCAACGCATGTCTAATTTTGAAAATCGGTTATACCATTTAAAAGTTACCGAGCTCAGACATATGACTCAATTTCTAATTAAAAAAGGGAAAATGTTTGTGGATATGTACAGTTGAGACCACGAGTCTTTACCCATGTGTCATTAATACCTGGCGAGATAAAACACATATTTGATAACTCAAATTTTAACCCGTAATAGGAGCAGTAGCTACTTACTGTCACTTGCTCTTGCGTTTAGTAAATTTCAATTTCCGACTTATCATCAACTTATTTCGTAGGCTTTAAATGATGACGCACGGGTAAAGACTCGTGGACTTAACTGTATGTATCTATGTATGCATGTATGTATGTGTGTGGATAAGTTAAACCGATCTGAATTTTTTTTTCTGTGTTTGAAGAGGGGGTTAGGGCCGATTCAGAACCGGTGTAGTTTGTGATTTTTGACCACCCATAAGCCAGTTATAGGACTTGGTAGGTACAAAACGGTATGTTTTTTGGGGGTATATATCTTCGGTTCAAGAATATACAGGAGAACCGCAAATACACCAAATCAATAGTGTTGATTTAAGCTTTCAAATGGTGTGTAAGCCGTCAGGATCAGACATACACGCGGCTCAGTATTATAGCCGAAAAACTGAAAAACTAAACTTTGAAAATTTTGGATTTTTAAGTTATTTTTTTTTAAGTTACAGGCGTTATAAGTATGACCAAATCTATTATCTATGGGAAAAAACGGGTTTCAAGCTCAATAATTCCTGTAATCAGTTAGCATACTTGACCTTAGATGCATCAGATACTACTTGTCAATACGTTTCAAACTCATGTTTAGTGATCAAAATCGGTTAAACCGTTTAAAAGTTATTGAACTACAGAAGTATAATCCAGTTAACGATTATTCTCGAAATGGTTTATGTAGTTGTAGTGATTACGACGCTAAATTTGATCTGGCAACGGGCAATCAGAGTTTATTTTGCCAGCCATCCCAATATTTTTTTTTTCAATCTATTTCGAATAGAAAAGAATTGAGTGTACATTCGATGGACACTAGGTCATTTGGGAGGTAATGCGACAAAGTAGACCATTTATAAAGCTTAACGTGTAATCGAGAAACATTGCATTCAACTTCATACATTTAATTTATAAATAACTTTAAAAAACTCCCAATACAAGAATAAACAATAAACGCCGTAAAAATGAGTGGCGCATACAATATTCCAGCTACAAAAGATCTGATATGAATATTACGTGGCGCGACAATGTATTTTCATTTCGATGCAAAACAAAATTCTAGTTTTACTTTAAAAGATTTTTCAATAATATTTGCTAAATTTGAAGTAAACGCGCCACAATAGAGTTTCAAAATTCAAACTGTATCAAAGTTAGTCTTTTGTGACGCGTTTTACTTCAAGTTGAGCAAATATTATGGAAAAATATTTTAAAATAAAACTAGAATTTTGTTTTGCATTAAAATGAAAATACATTGTCGCGCCACGTAATATTCATATCAGATCTTTTGTAGCTGGAATATTGTATGCGCCACTCATTTTTACGGCGTTTAGCGGTTTTTTATTCTTGTAATTATTATTGTTATAGGACTCAATTGTCATCTCTTAATATTTTTTAAAAGATCAGTCTAAAAAACTGATTTTTAGATTTTATCATTAATAATGAATAAAACACGAATAGGTATAATATATCTACGTTATGTCAATTGACAGTGAACTGTGATATATAAGTATAAGTAAAATAATTTTTAAATTAACAAGTATGTAATTTTGAATATAGCTAACACAGCCCTTTGGAACATTTATTACTTAATTTTTATAATAGGGTACCGATAATAATGCATTTTATGATACTATTCTTTCCGCATTTCAAAGTCATAAAACCACCACCCAGATGTTTACCTATTGTACCTATTACTATTGTTGTAGTAAGTGGATTGTCTGTATGAAAATTTATTTACTTCTCTGAATAATTTCTAACCACGTTAGTACAGGAAAGTTAAGATTTAAGGACAAAAAAATCATTTTTTACAATTTTACTGTACTTTATATTATTCTGAAGCTGTTTCTTTGTGGAATCTTTTTGAAAAAAATTTACTATTTTATTGAGAAATATATACTATAGTTTAAGCCAGATTAAATTAAATTTTTAAAAGAATTTTTTTACTAAGCAACACAAACAAACTTTTTAATTTATTAATATTTTATATTTCAATGACGACTTCCGAAGTGGAAGCCGAAACATCAATAAATGTCATTTTTAACTTGAATTGTGGCTTATTTACAAATAAAATATGTAGTACATTTCACTTTACCTACTATATTTATAAGTAAAATAAGAAAGGGCTCTGGTAAGTTTTTACTTAATGTTAACCAACCTCATAATTTTACAACCAAAACCACACTGAATGGGAAACATTCCACAAGCAACACATTCGCGTTAGCTGAATGCAAAATATTTTTGCATTCTAATGTATAAATGCTTAATTATTAATTTGTACTGCTAAGTAGTTCATATTTTGACTTGAGTAGGCTAAGTTATAGAGTACAGGGGGAAAACAATAAATGTCACATTGTATACATATCGAGATAAACACCAATGAACGTTTCATTCTTATGGTATTCTAAAAACCACTTAGGATATTCTTAGCAAAATTCTGGCGACTCTTGTTTTAAAATCTTAATATAATATTATTAATATTAATCTAATATTATTATATACAGGATGAGTCATGAGGAACTGTACATACTCCTACCTCGTATAGAGGCCCCTATGGGGTATAACAAATGACCATTAAAAAGTGTCTGCTCTCATTGTTTAATAATATACAGGGCGAGTTTTGCATTTTGACAGAAATTTGTATTCGTCATAATTTTTGAACGGTCAGATCGATGTGTCTCTTATTTTGGTCAATCGTTACACTATTACCACCTAATCAACTGATTTATTCAAACTAGAAAAAAATCAGGTCCGGTTTTAAAAAATTAGTTCGTTTAGGTCTTAGAAAAAATTTCACCCTGTATACGCTTTTTGAAAACTCTAATATGAGTTTTACAAATTAGACAAATAGGCAATTAAAATGGCATATTTATTTTTTCCCCACACGATTACATAATTTTTTATAAAAAAATCAAATTTGACTATGAATTAAAAGTTTGGTAAAGTGAACCATAGATTTAAAAAAATTAACTTTTATTACAAAAATTAATTTTTTTTTAACAAATATTTAATTTATGTTACCACCCAATCAACTGATTATTCAAACTAGAAAAAATCGGGTCCGGCTTTAAAAAATTAGTTCGTTTGGGTCTTAGAAAAAAATTTACAAATTAGACAATTAGACAATTAAAATGGCATATTTATTTTTCCCTTACTTAATTTTTTATTAAAAAATCAAATTCGTCAACATCGCAATTTTACCATAAAAATAAAAAAAAATTAAACAACGTTTTTCTTAAAATTAAAATTTTACCATTTTTTTTCTATAACACGTCTAGATTTAAAACTCCCCATAACACTTCTGTTTAGACTCTATAGTTTAACAAAGACGTGATCAAATAGATAAATTTTAAATTTTTTCACTTAATTTTTGCGATTTAACTTTGCAATTCATGAATCTGCACCTTTTATTTTTAAAAATTCATAACTTTTACGAGAAGAAGACTAAAAGTCTATAACAGTTTTCATAATCTTCACAATGGTAAGAGATATGTGCTGTAAAAATTTCAGAAAAAAAATATTAAAATGGAACAAAGTTGTATCGAATTAACCGTGATATATTTTTTTCATTTTTGGGTTAAAATTCCGATTTTTACAAATTTGATTTTTTAATAAAAAATTAAGTAATCGTGTGGGGAAAAAATAAATATGCCATTTTAATTGCCTATTTGTCTAATTTGTAAAATTCATATTAGAGTTTTTCAAAAGCGTATACAGGGTGAAATTTTTTCTAAGACCAAAACGAACTAATTTTTTAAATCCGGGCCTGATTTTTTTCCAGTTTGAATAAATCAGTTGATTAGATGGTAATAGTGTAACGATTGACCAAAATAAGAGACACATCGATCTGACCGTTCAAAAATTATGACGAATACAAATTTCTGTCAAAATGCGAAACTCGCCCTGTATATTATTAAACAATGAAAGCAGACACTTTTTATTAGGTCATTTGTTATTCCTCATAGGAGCCTCTATACGAGGTAGGAGCATGTACAGTTCCTCATGACTAGGGAGCGGATTTATATTCGATCAATTTTGATGAAATGTGCGCATATATATGCGGTAAAAAATTACGAAATATGTGCAAGATATGCACAAAAATTCAAAAAATGCGCATTTCAAGAAACCACAAGTTTTCTGTTCTATTCTATTCTAGGGGGTTCTTTTATAGGGGGGGGGGGTGGCAATCTTATTTATTATCTTTCAAATAAAATAATTTTTTTATATATGCAATTTATTCACAGTTTTTACAAAAACTGCTACCAATAGTTACCTATTTAAAATAAAACAACAATATCACTATAAATTATCTTCGATTATAATTCACTACAATTTGTTTTTCCAAATTCTTTCCGAGGAAACATATTCTTTGATCAGATAAAATATTTTTATAACTTGAAAAACTACTTTCAACATCAATAGAAGTAATTGGGGCGTATTTAAAATAACTTGTTAATTTCCGTTAGAAATTCGTAAAACTATGGTGTAAATTCTCTTAACAATAGAGGATTTAAAAGAATTACCAGAATAATTATAGGTACCTAAATATAATAAAAGTAAATAAAATTCGGATTTCCGGGTAAACCATCCTTCATCACTACAACCTAAAATCATTTTATAACGGCGTACGATAAAGTACTTTGTGTAAAGATCGGGTATTTTCTAAGAAAAAATGAAAGGCAGTGAATGAGCCGTCTCTCTTCAGGTAGTTCTCGAATTAATATATAATATATATGAAGGGCTTAATGTGAAACAATGACAAGCCTCAAAAAGGTAAAAATGAGATATTTGACTTTGAATGTTAAAAATAATATTAAAAAATCCAGTAACAACTTTTATTGTTTTAGTTTAGATATTTCGATGCATCATGCCCTATGAGATCATAGTTGACAACAATATTAATAAAATTACTTGAAACTCGAGAAAAAACAGCATTTATTTAAAATAAATGTGGCATGTTACATTATTCCATTAATAATAAATACCCAAATTTTTGATATATGTAGATTCATAATTTTCTATTATTGACTGAGTTCGTGGTGGTTTCAACCCTATACGTGTTAAACAGTGTTTATTTTTTTGTCTCCATCAACTTGTTGGAATTTTTGACGGGTGTGTTTGGTTTTGTCCTTTTTATTGACGGACCTTGTTCATTATCCTACAACCAAATGCAATAATATAACAAACCACGTCATAAGCCACTACATTAATCTTGAATGGTAATAATGTGACAGGTCACATTTAGGAAAAAATTACATATCGCTGTATTTTCATTACTTGAGTCACTTCTAGATTGTACATAGTTAGGGTTACGGTCACTGTCATTGAATGTCAAGTCAACTTTACTATTTTTCTTGCTAGAATCATCAGAACTCAATAATTATCCGAATTGCTTCCGCCCATGTTCGCCATTTTGATGTGGCTTGTCATGTCGAGTAGATACTAGAGACAAACTAGACCTATGCAATAGTGTGACCATAGATTTATCGGGCCATCTATTAACGAAGGGCTGAGATAATTTGTTAGTGGCTTGTTATACTATTACTTTAACCAAGAATAACACTAACTTGTTTTGAAATCATGTGTGGCTTGTCATTGTTTCACATTAAGCCCTTCATATATACATACGACAGCCTGTGCGGGGAAATATTTTGTGTTGAATTAAAAAATTTTAAATTTTTTTTGGACTTAAATGTTTTTAAATAGGCTCAACATTTGCATGTTTCTTTAAAAATATGCATGTTTGTTTAAAAATATGCAAAATTTAGTAAAGTTCTCAAATATGCGAAATATGCATGCAATATGTATTTAGCATAAAATCCGCTCCCTACTCATGACTCACCCTGTATAGGGTGGAAGGCACTTATGGAACAAAATTATTTCTGTCCTTGTTTTAAACAATTTTAAAAAACGCCAAGACCCGTCCATTTTTAAATATAAATATACGCTTTTTAAACCTAAATTTGATTGTACATGGTGATTCACGCAAGTCTAGCATAGTCCATAAGCCTTATTTTTAATGAAACACCCTATATATTTTTATATTTTTAAAAGTTGCTTATCAACCTGATTTCATCGAACTACATCATGGTATATTATGAATAATACAGGGTGAAATTTTGAAATTATAATGTGTGGAAACCACTTATGGAAAAAAACTGTTTGTGTCCTTATTTTAAAAAATTATACCAAATTGTTCTATATGGTCCATATATTGTTCATTTTGAGCGTCCGGTTTGGGGGGCGGGGAGAGATGGGAGAGATGGGGATGAAGTCGGTAAATTAGTAGTTTTTTACGTTTTTCGTCAATATTTCTAAATCTATGATTTAGGATAAACAATGTTCTATACAAAAATGTTCTACATAAAATTTAACAAAATTTCATAAAAAAGGTCCTATACATAATTGTTATAAAATCAACGGTTCCGGAGTTACGGAGGGTGAAAAGTGGAGGTGATGATGATTTTGGGTGGTGAGGCTGACGTTTTTCAAGGGCTTATCACTAACATACCATCGGCCACTAAAATAGCAAATTTTATTTACAAAACACAATGCTGTTAAAGACAATTTCTTTCATCAGTAATAATACCTATTATAAACAATTCCGCTCACGAGGTGCCATTTTTTGGAATTCTGCTGGCTTGAATATTAATCTAGGGGAACATCTCCCCTGGAGTGGGGTTAAGAGGTGAAAAATTATTAGGGTGGTAATAAATTAGTTTAACATGGGTGAAAAATTATTGCATAGGTTAAATTGGATTCCGCTCATGGAATGCCGTTTTATCGAGAATTTTGCTAGCTAGAATATTAAGCTAGCCTGACATCTCTCCTGAAGTGGGGTTAAGGGGTGAAAAATTATTAGGGTGGTAATAAATTAGCATAACATGGGTGAAAAATTATTGCATAGGTTAAGTTGAATTCCGCTCATGCAATGACGTTTTATCGAGAATGTTGCTAGCTTGAATATTAAGCTAGCCTGACATCTCTCCTGAAGCGGGGTTAAGGGGTGAAAAATTATTAGGGTGGTAATAAATTAGTTTAACATGGGTGAAAAATTATTGCATAGGTTAAATTGCATTTTGCTCATGCAATGCCGTTTTATCGAGAATTTTGCTAGCTTGAATATTAAGCTAGCGTGACATCTCTCCTGAAGCGGGGTGAAGGGGTGAAAAATTATTAGGGTGGTAATAAATTAGCATAACATGGGTGAAAAATTATTGCATAGGTTAAGTTGAATTCCGCTCATGCAATGCCGTTTTATCGAGAATGTTGCTAGCTTGAATATTAAGCTAGCCTGACATCTCTCCTGAAGCGGGGTTAAGGGGTGAAAAATTATTTGGGTGGTAATAAATTAGTTTAACATGGGTGAAAAATTATTGCATAGGTTAAATTGGATTTTGCTCATGCAATGCCGTTTTATCGAGAATTTTGCTAGCTTGAATATTAAGCTAGCGTGACATCTCTCCTGAAGCGGGGTGAAGGGGTGAAAAATTATTAGGGTGGTAATAAATTAGTTTAACATGGGTGAAAAATTATTGCATAGGTTAAATTGGATTCCGCTTATGCAATGCCGTTTTATCGAGAATTTTGCTAGCTTGAATATTAAGCTAGCGTGACATCTCTCCTGAAGCGGGGTGAAGGGGTGAAAAATTATTAGGGTGGTAATAAATTAGCTTAACATGGGTGAAAAATTACTGCATAGGTTAAGTTGAATTCCGCTTATGCAATGCCGTTTTATCGAGAATGTTGCTAGCTTGAATATTAATCTAGCCTGACATCTCTCCTGAAGCGGGGTTAAGGGGTGAAAAATTATTAGGGTGGTAATAAATTAGTTTAACATGGGTGAAAAATTATTGCATAGGTTAAATCGGATTTTGCTCATGCAATGCCTTTTTATCGAGAATTTTGCTAGCTTGAATATTAAGCTAGCGTGACATCTCTCCTGAAGCGGGGTTAAGGGGTGAAAAATTATTAGGGTGGTAATAAATTAGTTTAACATGGGTGAAAAATTATAGCATAGGTTCAATTGGATTCCGCTCATGCAATGCCGTTTTATCGAGAATTTTGCTAGCTTGAATATTAAGCTAGCGTGACATCTCTCCTGAAGCGGGGTGAAGGGGTGAAAAATTATTAGGATGGTAATAAATTAGTTTAACATGGGTGAAAAATTATTGCATAGGTTAAATTGGATTTTGCTCATGCAATGCCGTTTTATCGAGAATTTTGCTAGCTTGAATATTAAGCTAGCGTGACATCTCTCCTGAAGCGGGGTTAAGGGGTGAAAAATTATTAGGGTGGTAATAAATTAGTTTAACATGGGTGAAAAATTATAGCATAGGTTCAATTGGATTCCGCTCATGCAATGCCGTTTTATCGAGAATTTTGCTAGCTTGAATATTAAGCTAGCGTGACATCTCTCCTGAAGCGGGGTGAAGGGGTGAAAAATTATTAGGATGGTAATAAATTAGTTTAACATGGGTGAAAAATTATTGCATAGGTTAAATTGGATTTTGCTCATGCAATGCCGTTTTATCGAGAATTTTGCTAGCTTGAATATTAAGCTAGCGTGACATCTCTCCTGAAGCGGGGTTAAGGGGTGAAAAATTATTAGGGTGGTAATAAATTAGTTTAACATGGGTGAAAAATTATTGCATAGGTTAAATTTGATTCCGCTTATGCAATGCCGTTTTATCGAGAATTTTGCTAGCTTGAATGTTAAGCTAGCGTGACATCTCTCCTGAAGTGGGGTTAAGGGGTGAAAAATTATTAGGGTGGTAATAAATTAGTTTAATATGGGTGAAAAATTATTGCATATGTTAAATTGGATTCCGCTCATGCAATGCCGTTTTATCGAGAATTTTGCTAGCTTGAATATTAAGCTAGCGTGACATCTCTCCTGAAGTGGGGTTAAGGGGTGAAAAATTATTAGGGTGGTAATAAATTAGTGAAAAATTGGTGAAAAATTATGGCATAGGTTAAATTGGGTTTTGCTCATGTGGCCATGCTAGCTTAAGGTACCTTTATATAGGTCTGCCTTACTATGCTGCAGATTCTCTTGCAGGGTTCGAGACTTTTACTGGTTTTAAAGGACCTACTATGTAACATGCCTTGAAATGAACAGCTCTCAATGCTTCATAGAAAACCGATTGATTTAGGCCGTTCTAAGAGGTAAAACTTATAAATACGCCTTTCCAATGTTTCATTACATTGTGAGATCTGGGGAACTTTACGTCTCTACTAGGTAAATGTGTCATATAACTTATTTTCTCTACTTATTTTCACTATTGTGTTAAGTTATCTGTACTCATAATTTGTTAAAGTAATAATTATATAACGTTTCTAATATATTTATAGTGGTTAAAGAAGTGGTCAAATAATTTAAATATTTAGGAGCACGAATCATCAATGACAACAAAATAGATCGAGAAGTTGAAACCCGAATAATGGCCGGAAACAGATCTTTCTTTTCAATTTAACATTTAATGAAGTCAAAACTTTTCTCACGAGGTGCGAAAATCCAGATATATAAGACCATAATACGACCAGCAGTCGCGTATGGAAGCGAAACTTGGACACAAACAAAAAGGGAAGTAAATAAATTGCTAGTTTGGGAACGTAAAATCCTTCGAATGATATATAGCACTTGCAGAGACAGCGTGACAAACGAATAGAGGCGCAGATACAATAACTAGTTCCTAAGAGATACTCTAACGAGTCTCTCTTCAAAAAAGAAAATATAGTTAGATATATAAAGGCCAATATATTCAGATGGGCAGGGCATGTGACGCGCAGTAACGTCAATCGTCTTATAAACAATGTGTTTTGGGAAAGGCCAGGGGGAGAAGGTCTATAGGATGGTCTAGAAAAAGGTGAAAAGATGCAGTTAGAGAAAATATAGAGAAAATGGGAGTGAGACAATGAGAAATAGTGGCACAGAACCGACAAATATGGAACGCAATAGTAAACGCGGCAAAGACTCACGAAGAGTAGTTCTAACGTCGTTGATGATATTTTTAATATATAATACTATAATCTTAATACTATGACTTGATAACTCCAAAATTGACGTTTTTGAGATAACTAGTTCACAAGATGTATTTTATTTGCCACGCCATTTACTTGGTGTCTGTTTCTGTTTTTTTTTTTTTTTGTAGTTTTTTATTATTTTTTGTTTTTTATTGTATTTTTTTATTTTGTATAAGCTTTGTCCACAAATTGGTAAAATTTTTTTGACAATAAAGCATAACTTTGCCTCCATATTGTGTAAAAACTTGATAACTAGAGAGCGGAATATATGCAAAGTGCATATAGATGCATATATTGCATATTTTCAGACAACAAACACAACATTGCATATTTAAGCTAAACACGATTTATTTTGCATATTTTAAAAATAAATTATATAAAAGTTTAAAATGTTCCTCTCTTAGTTGGAATTTTATAACTATGAACGAGCTCGTTATTTATCTATCTATCGCTCATTATTATCTATCTGGACTTTTTTATTACTACCTGAATTTAACAATTATGGGTGTTTCCAGAAAAATATTATTTTTTTAGCGTAGCAAGTCGTAGGTACCTACCTGCTTTTAAGGGTCTAATATTTATTTTATCAGTTTCCGGCCAACATTTGTTTAAAGTAAACGCTGTATCGTATTTAGTGTTTTTGAAGTGATTGGTATATATTAAATTTAAATATGTCTACCATTCAAAAAAGTGCTTGGATAAAGTGTTTTCCCGAGTTAATAGGCTATTGATTATATTCAAAATAAGATAGCTAAAAGGAACTACAACGTTAACGGGGTTTTATTATTTCATATGGTCAATGGACATCTACATATGAAAAAACCGCGGAGTGCTACCATTTAAAGGGGTGCGTTTTTGAGAAATGGGTGAATTAGTCCCTGGGCACAGGTTACATTAGGGTGAGTTCTATGCACTTTTGGTATAAACATACCTACATACAAATTGTTTCTGGTTAAATTTCCTATCTAAATATCGCTTTTTAAAGTCAATGATACTTTTTTTTACAAAAATATATTCAAAAGAAAAAGCACAAAGAAACCCAAAAGAAAGAAATTTTGTTTTTGTCCCATAACTTTTGTCCACGAGGATATAGGTATAAACATTGCTTTACAGAAAAAAAATCTACATATTTCTTCTTTAAAATATTGTGTAGTAGAGGTAATTAGGATTTATAGTTTTCGAAATATGATTTTTCAAAGTTCGCCACTCACAGCAATTTTGGGCAATTTTCTTTGTAATTTCGCAAATATTGTTCTGTAACTTTTTTCCACGTAACTTTAGGTATATGAAATGGTACACGTAATAGAAATAGAAATCAATTAGCTTTAAAATGGTCTACTGTCTAACGTTGTACGACTTTTTTTTAAAGAGATTATGGTTTTTCAAAGATTTATACTTTTAACGATTTTTTATAATATAATATAAAAATAAAATTATATTATTATATGATATATTGTATATTATATAATATTATATTATATATAGTATATATAATATAATACTATATTATATAATATATAATACCTAATATAAAAAAAATATTATTTTTTACATTTTTTACGATTATTTTTGAAATTCCTCATTATAACTTTTTTTCTTCTACATTTAGGTATATATTATATTATATAATAAAAAAAGCTTATTTTGTTTACTTTAAAATTTTGTATTACAAAAAATTCGAGGATTATTTTTGAATAAGATATTATTTTTCAAAATGTAATAAGTACTTGCAACGATTTTTGATTTTAGGATTATTTTTTAAATTTCTCATTATAACTTTTTTTTTCTTGTACATGAATATACTATATATTGCTGAATAAAGAGGGCTTACTTTCTGTTCTTTAAAATAGTGTATCATCTATATTTAAATAATGGAAACCGAGTGATTCTTTGATATTTTTTTACCTGTATTATTTAAAATTATTTCTTTTACAAAAATTACATAAACATTAGTCTTAGAAAACATCACTTTAGTTAAAATTATTTAAACGTTGACATTTAAAAAATTTCAAAATCAAAGTCCATCTCTTCGTTAGCATTAGCTTCAATATCTTCCTCTGACACCTCAGTTATCTTAGAGTCCCACAATTAGTACCCATGCACATGCACCGTTTGCAGAATATTGAAAAACTAATTCCTATCTTCCTACAACCGCAGTTTTTTGTACATCCTTTGGTACATTTACATGCTATTTTTTCAAGCAAAGCTTGTGGTGCAGGAGCTTTGACAGTAAATATTGGAATTAATCCATATTTTGAAGTTTGCCCGGCCGAGTCAAGTGGATCCAAAGTATTACCTATAAAAAATAAGATTCAATCATAACACACAATCACATAAAAAAGTTATGAGGAGAAATTTAAAAAATAATCCTAAAATCAAAAATCGTTGCAAGTACTTATTACATTTTGAAAAAGCATATCTTATTCAAAAATAATCCACCATTTTAAAGTAAACAGAATAAGCTTTCTTTTTTATGAAAAAGAAAATAATCGTTTTTGTTTTGATTCAATTCGAGTCTCTTGCCACCCTCGACAAAAACGATTATTTTCTTTTTCTTTTTCATGCTTTCATGCTTTACTCGGTTTAGAGTACAAAATGACCAAGTGTTCTTAAAGTATTCTGAGACGCATTGTTGGAGAAGCTCCTCCTAGCGGCGCCTCTTGATACTATAGTATCTCGGTTAACAGAATCCTGACTCGTGGTCGAAATTTATTTTATTTATTTTGTCATTCCCCGTTAGAGGACAGTCTAACCACGATATACTGCAGATATTTTAATAGATGCAGTTCTTCTTCGTCTCGAGTTGATTCAATTCAGTCTACTTGCAATAGCCTCTTTGAAAAGGGTAAAGATCCAGAAACACCGTGTCAGAGGATGGCAAGAGACTCGAATTGAATCAAAACAAAAACGATTATTTTCTTTTTCTTTTTCATGCTTTACTCGGTTTGGAGTACAAAATGACCAAGTGTTCTTAAAGTATTCTGAGACGCATTGTTGGAGAAGCTCCTCCTAGCGGCGCCGCTTGATACTATAGTATCTCGGTTAACAGAATCCTGACTCGTGGTCGAAATTTATTTTATTTATTTTCTTTTTTATTATATAATATATACCTAAATGTAGAAGAAAAAAAGTTATAATGGGAAATTTAAAAAATAATCGTAAAAAATATAAAAACTTGTTAAAAGTATAAAATCTTGAAAAAGATAACCTCTTTAAAAGAAGCCCTACAACATTATACAGTAGAACATTTTAAAGGTAATTGATTTCTATTCCTCTTACATGTACCATTGCATATGCCTAAAGTTGCGTAGAAAAAAGTCACAGAAAAATATTTGCGAAATAACAAGGAAAATTGCCCAAAATTGCTGTGAGTGGCAAATTTGAAAAATCATATTGCGAAAACTGTAAATCCTAACGACCTCTACTAAGCATCATTTTAAAGAGAAAATATGTAAGTTTTTTTTTCTGTGAAGCAATGTCTATACTTATATCCCCGTGGACAAAAGTTATGGGACAAAAACAAAATTTCTTTCTTTTGGGTTTCTTTGGGCTTTTTCTTTTGAATATATTTTTGTAAAAAAAATTATCTTTGACTTTAAAAAGTTATATTTAGATAGGAAATTTAACCAGGTACAATTTTTATGTAGACGTGTTTGTACCAAAAGTGAATAGAACGCACCCTAATGTAACCTGTGCCCAGGGACTAATTCACCCATTTCTCAAAAACGCACCCCTTTAAATGGTAGCACTCCGCGGTTTTTTCATATATTCATTGTTTGGTTTATTCATTGACCATTGGTTTATTCATTGACCATATGAAGTAATAAAACCCCGTTAACGTTGTAGTTCCTTTCTATAGTACACAATCAATAGCCTATAAAGCTAAGTGGAAACAAAGTATTTTGCAAGGCCTGTTCCAAAATCGTTACATTCATTTTCACATTTCATTTTTTAAATGAGGAACTGACAAACAAAAGCATCATGTCCCACAAAAGAAATTTTTCTGGAAAGAGTGTTTTTATTCGACAAATTCGCTTTTACTTCTATAAAGACGGACATAGAGAGAAGCATCAAAATACAAAAATCCATCAAATTGTAGACAATTCCGCTTTTGTTCTTCAGCTTCTCGTATGAAAATTTATTTCTTTTTGGTGTTTGGCAAAATCTTACGACTTGGCAAATTAGTTTACTGCCTAAATTAAAATATTGTCCTATAACATCAGTAGATGTAGAACGAACTTTTTCTGTGTCCAAACACGTTTTTAGTGATAGAAGGCAAAAATTTTTAAAAATATTTGATTATAAATTCATACTATAATTTAAATTCTTAATTTAATTATAATATCAGTTTTTGTGTGTCATTTCATTTGTTTTTTTTGTGAAAAATAAGTATGTATTAAACATAAATATAGGTTGAATTTTTTAAACATAAATGTTTATATTTAATATATTGTTTTATTTTTGAGTATTTTTAATATGGATTTGCATATTTAGACAAATTTTAAAAAAATACCTGCATATTTGTAGTAAAAGTAATGCATATATATGCGCATATTTTGGTAATGTTGTGTTGGATATATTCCGCTTTCTATTGATAACTCACTCACAACGGGTTAAGTATTTACATATTTATGATTGGCGAAAGTTGATAAAACTCTAATGCTCCTAATATTCGGTGCTAAAACTTGACAAGATAATAGTTATCAAGTTATTGTTTAATCGAAATAATCGTGAAAACGACATACACGAAATGCTACAACTAGCTAACTCTAGTTCTCTAGTTGTAGCACGTGTTTTTCTGAAACATTTGAGCTTACTACGTAATTGCTATCTGTTTATTCGGTTCATGTTAATGCAAAAATTCGAGAATTGTTAGCAGATCTGGCAACCCCCATGGCAGAGGGCTAATTTTTATCAAAATAATGCTTAAAATATTAGTTTTGTTAAAAAGTTCACTTCGATTCAACTTGGCACGACATGCGACATTATTAAATGTTAACATTATGGTAGTGCTAAAAATTGATAACTTTAATTTTCCCTGTTATTTGCCATATTGGAAAACAAATTTTCACCGTATTCGTAAATAGATCGGTAGCCAAAAATTAAGGAACAGTATTTTAGAACTGCAAAGTGAATTCCGTATTTACCAGCATCATGGTAGCAGCACAAATATCTCTAAATCTTTTTTGCACGATTGATCATTTTTGACTGTTTACCGTGACAGATTTTACGTCAGTAGGTGACATTTACTAGCAACTAGACGGTAAGTAATCCAACTCGACGGTAAGGACTCCAACTCGACGGTAATTAATTCACTTACCGTCGAGTTAAAAAATCTTTTAATTTTAATTTATTTTTTGAAAGAATAAAGAAAACTAACGAATTATTTATTAATATTGAAACTGATGGTATAATTTGTTAAATTATTTAATGAAATCCCACTTTTTTGGGCTGTGGTTTCACTTCTAACAGAAACTCCTGCAGAATCGCATACATTAGTAGTATCCAACATTTTTTCTCTTTAAATACGCGGTCAAAGTTGAAAACTTGGAAATATCAATGCCACCATAAAGAAAAACGGTGGATTTAATCATTGAATATTCTGCCCAGAGGCTTCCAGGAGCTTTCAACTGCATATGTCTTTGAACGAAATATGCAAATAGAGTCTTTTCTTCGATTCTTAAATTCTTGCCTTCGCACCATTTTTTAAAACTTTGGTAGGTATTTTGATAACGGATTTTGGATTTTTCGGGAATAATTGCGGAACACCCTTCTTCCCAAGCCCGTTCAATTTCTTCAAATTCACTTTCGCTCATATTTTAATTTATAATAATCAAAATTGTACTTAAAATTATTGACAACTAAATAAAAACTCAATTCTCCATTGTTGTTATGCACCCTAGTTACTACCTAACAACCAAAGTATCCATCTTGATAAAATGAATGAAACTAGTCAATATGACGAAAATGTTTAATTTTATAATTTATAATGGTATCAATCGTGCAAAAAACGTTATAAGCATGTCGAACGTTAAGGGTAACCGATCTCAGACAATAATTGGAGTCGTCGCTCCGCTCCTCCTCCAAACAATTGTCTTCGATCGGTATAAAACCCTTACCGTTCTCCATACTTAATATACTATAAAGCCGTTTATCTCAGAAATACTAATTTCGAGTTATCAAGTTATAGTATTAAGGCGACGCCGACGATTTGATTTTCATTGATGTTTTAAAATTATATAAACCTCTTCATTAAATAATTTTAATAACGACAAAAATTAATGTGAACAAAATTACCTATTATGAAGTTCACCACGCAACGGAAGTACATATTGAACTTTGGAGTTACACACCCTATTTTCTCAATATCAATGAAGCCTACTTCTACTGACTAAATTAAGTTTATTTTCGTTTTGCGACAAAGTTCATGGGCGTAGAAGGAAAGAGGTATTCAGGTGTTAAATATTTGGTAAAGACAAACTTCTTTTTGAATCGAATACTTCTTGTTACAAAACTGACTTTTGTATGATCTTTTCGGCACTTACGTTTAGTTTTAGCTGACTTTATTTATGTTTAATAACTTATTTCTAAACAAACGAAAAACACTGAATTTATAACTTTAATTTTACAAACTACGATATCTAATTTATTTATTACACCAAATCTAATACTTTATCTACATAATTACAATTTCAAAAATATACCGCGCCCGATACATATCAAAGTACACCGACGTATTCAAATTCAAAAGTGACCGGTAATTTCAAAATCCCTCTTATTTATACAATGCTTAATCATCTCGAATACAAAAGAATTATCCAGATTAAATAAGTATTTACACAATAACTTAAAGCACGTAAAATCGAATTTACTAGTACAATAACAAAATCACAATTATTAAAAAAAGGTGTGTAAACAACTCGATCGAGATCTTTCTTTAAATTAGGGTCCCTCATAAATCATTGTATAAAAAGGTTACTTGGTAAACATCTTTGACGTCTGTTAGGCCGGGAGCTGAAAACAGTCGGGTGACATAAATGTCACATTCTTATAGTTCGGTATGATGTTTTTGCTTTGGTCCGAAATAATATTTACCGCGAAATATTAAAACGCGTGCAGTAACCTTGCTTCTTCTTTAGATATCGTCTCCTCTAAGAAGGTTGGTAATCATCACAGCTATTTTGACTTTTGAAACTGCAGATCTGAACAAGTCGACGGAACTGCAATTATACCACTTTCTCAGATTGCTGAGTAAGGAAATTAGTCATTCTCTTTCAATTCTTCGTTTTCCCTATATTTTTTCCTGCATTATGGTTTGTAGCAACACATATTTATCCCCTTTCATAACGTGACCGAGATATTGCAACTTTCTTATCTTAATCCTATTCATGATTTCCTTTTCCTTTTTAATCTTTCTGAGGACCTCAACAATTTGTTATTCGGTCTACCAAACTTATTTTTATTATTCTTCGGTAGGTACACGTCTTGAATGCTTTAAGTTGATTGCTTATTTCGTTCTTTAAGGTCTAGGCCGCCACCTCATACAGCAGCGTCGAATACACATATGAACGTAATATTCTTATTTTGAGTTGCAAATTAATGTCTCTAGAGCATAATACTTTCTCATCTTGCTAAATATTGTTCTAGCTTGTCCAATTCTCATTTTTATATTTCCTCTGTATACTCGTTATTTTCATTAATAATTGTACCAAGATATCTCTATTTCTTAACTTTTTCTATTGGCATCCATTGTTGTCTTAAATATTAAAAAAAATAATAAATTATTATTCTTTTAAAAACAATATTGTTATTTGCAAGGAAACCGAAAACAGGCGAGTTATAAATGAATTCTAATAGTTGCAATTACATAGTTGTATTATGTATTACAGTTGCTGCAAACAGTTGTTGTATATGGTAGGGGAGCCCAAGCGGGGATTTTTGGCAGTTACTCGAGCGCGTCAGATTATGATATAGGGAGAAACTTTGTGCCCTGTAAATGTACCCCTACCATATATTGGATCTTAACACAGGGGAGTTCGTTAAGGGGGGGCCGAAAAAAAAAATCTATCCTTAGAAAAACTCTAAATCGTCAGATTAAGATAAGGTAAGTTAAGTACATGCAAAACAGTGTATATTTCAAAGATCTGACGATTTGACCGGGGCGTAAGGAAACAGATGAGTCCCAAAATTTCACAAGAAAAAAACGAATATGTTTAAAATATCTTGTTGTGTTTTGGAAATTGTTATAAATTTTGTTTTATTAGCGTTAAGCGTTAGTCCGCTGTCTTCACTATACTAAATTTACAATCAAGATGCAGTAGAAATAATTAAACCAAGATATGTTAAATGCTACTAGGAGCAGTCATAATTTACAATATATATACAGGAAAGCCCCGTTAAGTCGGCCTCCGATAACCCGAAAGTCCGGCTAACCCAGACCGATTTTCATCAGCCAAACATTTCAACAATAAAAACGTAATATTCACAATCGAAACTGACTGAAATTTTTACCAAGGAATGAACAATACTGTATATAACTGTACGTAATTCACATGTACTGTGCATACTGTATTTCATGTTGTTGCAATTATAATGGAGTATATCTCTAAGGATACCGTATTTAATTGATTTTACTATATTATACGGCTAACCCAGTTTTTCGATAACCCGGATTGGCCGCGGTCCCGATTAATCCGACTTATCGAGGTTCCACTGTATATTGTAAATCCCAAATCATGATTTTCAAAGTTTATACGTTGTAAATTATGATTCGGGAGTGCCCCTAGTAGCATTTAACGTGTATTGGTTTGTCTATTTCTACTGCATCTTGATTATAAATGAAGTATAGCATTTACTACGTTATGTAAGATTAACCTTGCAGTATACAGTAATATACATACATAATATACATACTCACATATTTACTATGAAAATAAAATGTTGTTTAAAAAATATTGGTTATATTATGTATTATATGGTTGTACACATATGTTATATTAGTTTATATGTTATTAACTAAGTTCCAGAGTTATTCTGAAGCAATGTTCTTGTGGCATCTTAACCTTTAACCACTGACATACGGTATGACGTACCCCATGTCAGTGTTTACGTTTCTATAGTTAGAAGCAGTCAATTCAGTATTCCTTCGCTATTAGTATGGCAGCAAGTTCATCCAGTTGTTCTACGTTCAAGTTCTTGCAACATATTCTTCTTACTTCTTATATGTAGGCTTTAAAGCCTGTTTCTTCTTCAATATTAGCCTCCTAAATTGTTTAAGTTATCGCACCATCTTTTTCTTGGTCTGCCAATACTTCTTCGTCCATTTGGTGACTTATCTCGTGCTATTCGTACTAACCTATCCTCTGCCATTCTACTAATGTGTTCGTTCCACTCCTGTTTCCGTTTTGTGACCCATCCATTTATGTTTTCTACATTGCATGATCTTATGTTTTCGCTTCTCTCCCTATCCAACATATTTTCCCTAATATTTCTCGAATTATTTTCATCTCTGTTGTTTCTAGTAGTCGTCTCGTTTTAGATGTGTCAGGTCTTGTCTCCGCCGTGTATGTCAATATAGGTCTAATTGCTGCTTTATAGATTCTTGCTTTTGTGTCTTGTCTTAGGTGTTTGTTTTTCTAGATTGAGTCATTAAGAGATCCCGCCGCTCTACTTGCTTTTAAGCTTTGTTGTCGTACTTCCTCTTCAACATCTCCGCAACTGGTTATATCTATTCCCAGATATAGGTAGGGATCCCGCGTATGAAAAAAAAGTTGATTAATAGCAAGCTGAAAATTTGTTAATAGCTTAAGGGTGTCAAGCCGGATAAATTTTGATATATGGGAACACTGGAACAGGGGCAGTTTTAATTGTGGAACAGGTTAAAAATTTGGAACGGTCACACCACGAAAACGGCACATTTATTTTGTCCGATAGAACAGACTTAAACTCTCCGAACAGAGATTAAACTCTCATGCAAAAGTCAGACTGCTATTTATCACCTATCATAATTCCTGGCATTTGACATATTCTACATGTTCCACTCATTAAAACGCCCATTTGGTGATAAATAGCCGTCTGATTTTTGCATGAGAGTTTAATCTCTGTCCGAAGAGTTTCTGTCGGACAAAATACATGTGCCGTTTTCGTGGTCTGACCGTTCCAAATTTTTAACCTGTTCCACAAAACCTTTTTTTCATACGCGGGATCCAGACCTAATATCTAAACTTTGCTTCCCGCTTTATTATTTTCCCATCAATTTCGATTTTACATTGTAGTGGGTATTTAGATGTTGTCATGCACCTGGTTTTTTGTGCTGATATTATCATATTGTATTTCTTGGCTGTTGTATTGAAGATGTGCGTTAATCTTTGGAGATCGTCTTCTGTCTCGGCCATCAATGCGGCGTCGTCTGCCATAATATATTATTTGGATTTCTTTGTTCCCCATTCTGTAACCATCACCTTTAAGTACTGCTTCTATTATTTGGTCCATTTTATATTAAAGAGCAGTGTGCTTAACGAGCCACCTTGTATGACTCCGCATTGTACTGGTATAAACTGCTTTAGTTTTCCATTTATCTGTGCCTGTATTCGATTATGAAAGTAGATGTTTTCGATGGTTTGTATAATATTGATTGGTATGTTTCTTCTATACAGTAAATGTAAGACGTCTTCGACTTGGATGCGATTGAAAGCCTTTGTCAAGTCTATAAAACATAGATATGCTGGTTTGTTGTACTCAATGGCCTTTTCTGTGATTTGTCTCAGTGCAAATACGGCGTCTACGCAGGATGCTTGCAACATTATTTTACTATTTTTTAGTTACCAATTTTTAATTAGCTAGTTTTTTTGTAATTCAATTCTAAAGGATTGTGTAAGAACCTCCACCATTTTTTTAATACTATGCATGCGTTTATGATTTTCTTGAAAAAATAAAGTTTATTTTATTTGGAACAGTATTTTATTCTACATCAGCTGGTGCAGAATCATTACTTAGTTGATGTAAAAACCAAATACAGCGATATAAGACCAATTCGTTTTGAAAAACAAACGAGAATAGGCAACGGTATAACATACCGCATGTCAGTGTCTACGTTCTGAAACATCCCCCTCAGTAGTTAAGGGTTAATGCAATTTACTACTTTTATTGGGATTAAGCTACAATTTTTATACGAGCACTGTACAGGGTTTCTCATTATATTTTGACCCCCACTATATTATATATTTGTAATCAGGAGATGCAGGGCTACTCAAAACTATAAAAAAAATACAGGGTGTCCCATTTGAAATATTGAAGATGCATTTTATTGGGCACTCCCTGTATACAAAATTTGGTCTGTTGATACACTCTTGGTCGGTACAGATAAAATAATACAACTTTTATTTGAAACTTTTTTTTGTATTCCCGAAATTAAGGAAAATAAGTGGGGGTCAAAATATAATGAGAAACCCTGTACACGTGATCATACACATTAATGCATTTAATCGACCACTTGTACGCTCTAGTAAATTATTCTTAGAACTAATTGTAAACCTCCATCATCATTCATAATGTATACAGCAGATTTACATGATTTGATAGATGGAATCGATGTAATACATTATCCAAAATATGCATTCAACAAATAATGAAATATGCCACATAATATGCAACGATAGAAACATAATAATATATTATACAGCAGTGTTAAACACGATAAACATATCTAGGAACAGAATGCTAAGAATACGAATAAGAATTAACACCAAACAAAAAGATGAAAGCTTATAAACACTAAGCAAAAACAATAAGTATAGATGAACTAAAACAGAAAAAAAACCTGTTTTATTAATTTTTTTGATATAGCTTCATCGCTGTGGTCCCTCCGGTGAGTACCGATCCCACAAGGATGAAACTATTTTCGATTATTAATTTTTAATAAATGAACAATTTCCTACCCATATGAAATTCGAACTCACGACCCTTGAATCCAAAGGTAGACTCTTTTACTACTGAGCCACAGAGGGGATACGCTAGTTATTTTAAATGCGAATTTTCTGTTTTGTTGCTTCAAAAATATGATTTTATTTATGATTATTGTAGACTTTTTTGGGCAAAAGTGAAATAAAATTCTGAGAATTTAATAAAATGACTAAACATACAAAACAAAATTATAAGACCAAAAAACACCTAGATCGTTTTATATAGGGCATCAAAAATCACAAGAAGAGTTCTCTTCAAATCACCAGTTAAAATAAGTCTTAAAACACTACATATTATGTTCAGTTGCCATAACAAATTTACAGAGAACCACTAACCCTTAAACGCCCAAGGGTGGGTAAAAAATATCCACCTAATGCGTATTCCCTTGTAACATATTTATTACGTGTTTAAATTTTTTTAAAAATTATTTATTGTTAAAAAGACAGCCCTTTATCGAATGTTAATTTGGTTCTACCGATATTTTTAAAAATAAAAGTAGCATCTTGAGTTAAATATGGGTGGGCATAAAAAGTACACCCTTGGTAAAACTAGTTCCTAAAGGTTTCTATATCATTTGTCATTGGTAGGAAGATAATCCATATAATTATCGACGTATAATTACATAATCTACATAATTATCCGCCAATGAGGAGGCTTAAAGGAATAATGTGGAGAAAATCGACAAATCTGAATTACTGGCTTTTACTGGTATGTAAATTTTGATGTACATTGTAATTTTGTTGTAAGGTTTGTAAATTGTTTATATTAATATTTTAGAAGATGCTGTGTTTATTAAGCATAAGATTCTTAAGTTTAATCCATTTCCAACAACTCTCAATAAATATATTAGCTATTTTCGAGGTGGACATTTTTTATCCACCCTTGGGCGTACATGGAACCTAAAAAAGGTTGGGCGTTTAAGGGTTAATGGACGGTACCTGTTAGAAGCCCTTCTTGTAACTATATATTTTACAGAAAAATAAAATAATCGTTTTCGTTTTGATTCAATTCGAGTCTCTTGCCATCCTCTGACACAGTGTTTCTGGGTCTCTACCCTTTGTCGAAGAGGCTATTGCAAGTAGACTGAATTGAATCAACTCGAGACGAAGAAGAACTGCATCTATTAAAATATCTGCAGTATATTGTGGTTAGACTGTCCTCTAACGGGGAATGACAAAATAAATAAAATAAATTTCGACCAAGAGTCAGGATTCTGTTAACCGAGATACCATAGTATCAAGCGGCGCCGCTAGGAGGAGCTTCTCCAACAATGCGTCTCAGAATACCTTAAGAACACTTGGTCATTTTGTACTCTAAACCGAGTAAAGCATGAAAAAGAATTTATTTTTCTTTTTCATGCTTTACTCGGTTTAGAGTACAAAATGACCAAGTGTTCTTAAGGTATTCTGAGACGCATTGTTGGAGAAGCTCCTCCTAGCGGCGCCGCTTGATACTATGGTATCTCGGTTAACAGAATCCTGACTCTTGGTCGAAATTTATTTTATTTATTTTATATATTTTACAGTTCAAGTTGATTCTCATTTAGAGTTGACTATTCCTAGTTCGAGTCAACTCCAACTAAAACGAGCAGTAAGAGTTGATTTGAAAAATGTAATCCACTTTTACTAGTTGAAGTAGACTCTTCCTAACCCTTGTTAGTAAAAGTAGATCGCCGGAAAATAGAATCAACTCTTACTAGTTTGAGTTGACTATTCCTGGATCAATTCAGTAAAAAATGTAGATTATAAGAGTATAATCTCACGTGTATTTTTGATTAATGTGCGTCTCTTTGTTTTGACCGTTTCAACTACTTATCACGATTTGAACATAATATATCGAGTAACATTTAATTTCTAGAATCGGTTGTTTGTGTGAATCAACTCTTACTAAACGGCATTGGGAAGAGTATACTTTTTCTAGTTGGAGTCCACTTTTACCAGTAAATGTTGAATAAAAATCTTCATTTAATATGTGTAATCAACTTTTACTAAAACCAGCCGTTTGAGTTGACTCGAAATAGGAATAGTCAACTCCAACTGGATAATCAACTTGAACTGTAACATATACATAGGTTCTAGTTTGTTTTAAATATGTTGCAAATAAATAAATAAATAAATAAATGAAAAATATCTACGAATACATATAAGTGCACAAGTGGATGGAAAATGTAAAATAAAGCAATAAAAGGGTGGAATATAATATTGTAATAAGTGTTAAGAAAGAAGTTGTCAGTGAAATGGTTGAAAGTTCCGATTGAATGAAACATGGCGGTTAACACAGTTAAGACTTTTTTGTTTTTCTTTGATTATTTCTAGGTGCTCGTACAGGTCAAATTTTAAGAAGTCTTTTTGTGCGATATTGTGAAGAAGAGAGACATCATCTGGGATATTCGGAGTAAGATTTTTATGTTTCAGATGTTAGGAGAAAGTAGAGGTGTTCTCCATTTTAGTGTGTTCAAGAGAGCGAGAAGCAAGATATCTATCTACAGATTCTTCCTATATACGTAGCATTACAGTCATTGCATTGTAATTTGTAGACACCATTACGATTCATGTAGTTGATAATATCTTTTGAGTTAGATAGAGATTGTTATAAGTTACTGGATACTTTAAAAGAAATGTGAATGTTATCAACTTATCTTTTGATAATATTTGCAATATTCCCAGATAATCTCTCTTGGTAGAAAGGTAAAGATGCATAAGTTATTTATTTATTTATTACTTATTTTTTTTTTATTTTAAATAAAATTATATCGGTGAGCCCCTGGATTTATTAAACCCTAATCTAAAATTTCAAACTGCGCCTTGGCTCGACTTAGGGTAGAAAACTTATGATTTACTGAATTAGTTGAAGTTAACTTCATAATATGCCAAGAAGGTCTAAAGTGCTGGGTTCGTGATCGTGAGGGATGTTAACTTTGTTGACTGTTAATCTCTATAAATATAATGCAACACTTGAAGTTACAACTTAACCTAGTAGTATATTTGGCGTGATGGACATTGTTTGACCAAAATATGTAAATAATGCAATTATGTGAAGTGTAAGGTACACACGATAGGTAATATAATAAAATATATACAATATCATAATATATACCCCCTCTGTAGTTCACTGGTAAGAGGGCCTACATTTGGATCCAGGGGTCGTGAGTTTGAATCGAAGGGGATTTTTCATTTATTAAATATTAACCCTTAACTACAGAGATCCGGTATTTTTTACCAGCGGGCATTCCCAAAATGTGGATTTCGTGGTAACCTCACCACTTACAAGTTCATGTGTCTCTGTACCTCTCGGGAAGTTTGTATAACAATGCTAGTCAAAGCGTGTAGTGTGTATTTTCAATATTTTCTTTTCTAGCACACATCAAAAATCTTAACCGGTAAAAATTACCGGATGTCTGTTTTAAGTAAGTATTTTTATATGAGTACTATATTTGTAAATCTAAAATGGTTTTATTATTTTTTTGTGTTTTTAGGAAAAAAGTAAAGAAATGGACTGTGGAAGTCATCACTGACCTTCCATGAAGGTTAAATTTGAAGATAAAAATTTTGAGACCACTTTGCAAAAATAGAATTGCCATTGAATTATGTGATAATTTTACCCCTTGCAGATTTTTTCTCGTGGATGCAAAAATTTTCGTAAATGCTATTTTATGTTTCCTTTGTTATTCTATCTTACGTTTATTTGTTAAAGAAAAGTCTAAATTTTTCTCCATAGCATTTATGGCCGTTTGTTTCAATAGACCAAAAATGTCACCAAAATTCTCGTTTAACAGATTATTCTTTAAAAATCTGGTATTATATTATTAAAATTGCCCATTTTACCATTTTTCCCATATCTAGAGACTCCAAAAAATACATAATGCATATTTTTTTTGTTTTTTATTTTTTTTTTTTTTTTTATTTAAGAAAGACAAAGTCGCATCCACCCGAAGGTTATTAGCGACATTTCTGTAACATTTGTAACAATATTAAATCAAAAATTGGTAAACATTAATTACAATTTGTAAACAATTAAACCTTTGGAGCAATAATTGGATTCCACGCACTAACACTTTATTTTTGAAATGAACTTTCAGATCGCTAGCTACACTCCGACACTCTCTTTCTGATACATCATTAGTGATAGCGTTACGCGCACTAGTACTCTGCTTGTTCCTATATCCTTCTATGCCTATGTGAGATGGTATCCACAGGAAGATTCTTCTGAAACTTTCTTGAGCTTCCATTAGTTCGGCCTTAATTCTTTTCTCAATGGGGTGTTTGTGGTATATATTTTGCATAGCTTTGACTATGCTAAGAGAGTCGGAAAGGACTAGACAACAGGGGAGGTTTTTAATATTTACACGTTTGATGGCTTTAAACAAACCAAAGAGCTCTGCAGTATAGATGCTGGAATTTAGAGAAAGATGTTGGAGCATAGCTAGGCGATGGATAAATCCATCAATATTCTTTTGAAGTAGAAACTTAAATCTTAATGTTGACTTAATTGAGATGTGTCACTTTCCCAGTCCGATGCCTCCTCACTACCAAGGTATTTATGAATTTTTTTCCTTAAGGACGTGATTTTGCGTTTTATAGATCTTTCCTTTAAATGGGGGTAAACTTCAATGAGCATCTCGGTTAAGGCTTCTAGGTCTGTGGTATATTCTTTAATCGTGGCTATATGATCTGTTGATCCCGTGATATTCGTTAGGAGCATGTCAAGTTGATCAAAGTTTAGAGGGAAAGGTAGAGGGTGACTTTCTATGAAGTTTTTGGCAGGGTCAAGTAAGAGAGAAAATGAGCGTTCAGAAGTGCTTGCTGAACTAATTTTAGCTTTTTTAGATTTTGCTTGGACTTTAGGCGGTGGAAAAATGTTACGTTCTTTTGAAGATGGGTCTGCTTCAGGTGAAATAATTTCATCAAAGTTACGTTTTGGTTGATTGATTATGTGACTGTCCTTATTTAATGCATCTACTTTGTTTGGTATCTCCTGGACATTAGAAATAGACATTTGTTCACACTGAGAAGGGTTTGTATCATTGGGTGCTTGCGAAGATATATTTGTTGCGCTGGATATCGATGCTTCATTGTTTTGGTTAGTGTTTAGTTGAGCTAGTGGTTCGGAGCACTGGGATGCAATGTGACCTGGCTTCTTGCATCTAAAGCAAACTAAACTGTCTTGAGAAATGAATATTCTATATATCGTGTTGTCAAAAACAAGAGTAAATGTCTCTGGTAGTGTTAGACTGTGAGGACTGATATAGATTTGTCTTCTAAAACTAAGGATATGATTGTACTCAGGCATAGAAGCACTAATTTTGAGGAATGTCATGGGGGAGACAGGAACTATGCCGATTTTTTGTAACTCATTGATTAGCAAGTCGTGCGGTATTGAAGGACATACGCCGGAGAGCACAAGTCGTTCCGCTGGTGTAACTAACCTTCTCGCTCTGACAATTTCACCTTGTATTTCTATTTGACCATGATTATTCATAAAATTATCCACCATTTGTTTATTGGATAAATACATACATATGCGATTATTAGATAATCTAGAAGAGAAGATTATATTTTTCGGTTGAATTATATTTCCAAGCGGGAGAAGGTAGTCTTGAAGTTTGGTGTTTTCTAAGGCACTAAAGATAATTCCTTGGGACTTTAAAGGAAATTGCACTCCCGACGCTGCCAAAGAGTATGACTGTGGTGCGTTTATTTGACTTTGATGGTCTTGTATTGTAGAACTGTTGTGTGATTCCATGTTTGAATTAATTTCGAAATTTGGATAAACGTTAAGTGAAAAGTAAGTCCGACCCTGTACACCTGCAAAAACAGGTATATGGGTCTTTACTAAAAGCGGTTATTTTGCTGGTAAAACTGGATTTGTTTATTGACAACAATAACAAATAATTGCAATTTGCAGACTTTAATGCTAATTTAACTGGATATTATGTAACGAGTTTGTACACTTACAGTTTATTTCCATATCTCACTGAGATTCACAATTTATAACTTATATTAAACTTTGTTAATATTAAAAATATTCGGAGCCCACATTGAATACAACATTATAGTTATCGATGCAGGACCGGTCTCTTTGTTTTTTATTGTTAACTTTATATTTTGACTCTATTTTATAATGACCGGTAAAAAATACCGGGGACCTGTAGTTACGTGGTAATATTGGGATGTCTGTAGTTAAGGGTTAATAGATGAAAATAGTTTCTACCTTGTAGGATCGGTACTCATCAGAGGGACCGTAGAAGTTCGGATACAATAAGCGTCTCTTTGTAAAGACAATGAAGTGAACTTTTCAAAGTAACAAGAATTTACTCAGCACATACATTACACATTAAACTACGTATCTGATTGCTAAATTAACTGTACCATACCAACAATGGCCATTAGTTGTTGAGACATTAAGCTAAATAAAAAAATATCATATACCATGTAATTTGTAATAATATCTAGGGAGCGGATTTTATGCTAAATACATATTGCTTGCATATTCCGCATATTTGAGAACTTTACCAAATTTTGCATATTTTTAAAGAAACGTGCATATTTTGTGTCTATTTAAAAACATTTTGGTCCAAATGAAAAAATTCTAAAATTTTTAATTCGATACAAAACGTTCCCTTGCACAGGCTGTCATATCTTTTCGAGAACTGCCTGAAGTCGGCTCGTTCACCAGTTTTTCGGTTTTTCTTAGAAAACACCCGATCTTTACCCACAAAGTGCGTATAGTGCGCCGTCATAAAATGATTGTAGGATGTTAAATATCCTATTGTTTAGAGAATATTTACACCTCTAAACATCGTTTTACGGTTCTCTAACGAAAATTAAAATATGATTTAAAAATCCGTCAACTTTGGTCGGCCAATGCGAATGTTTAGTTTTTGTGTAAAAGTACTCCTGTTTGTGAATAGTGCAATATGCCGAAAGATTCTAGTCTGGTTTATTCCCGGATCTGAACCTATCCCCAGCTTCCTTACACCAATAGAAAATTATTTTGCAAAGCATGTAGTAAAAAGATGAGTTTAAGATTGTTTCTTCCTGTTTTTTCTTTAATAAATAATATTTGGCTGCTTCCTCAACATTTTAAGTTTAAACAGTTGGAAAAAGTATGTGCTATTGTCGTAGATGCCATCTCAGCGAAAATTTTCGGATACAAAACACGTCGAGATAGAACTACATGAGTTAAAATTCAAGAATATTAGCGAATCTAAAGTTGATCAGTTACTTGTTGACAGTAGACAATAGTTGATGACTTCATCCAAAGATCAGTATAAATTTAATTCGGATTTGTGCGAGGCGATGATTTGTGCAAACGTACCTTTAAAAAAGCTGGAAAATCCTATGTTTAAAAGTTTTTTGGAAACATATTCCAAGAAAAGTGTACCTGATGAAAGTACATTGAGAAAAAATTCCGTACCTCAAATTTACCACGATAACATAAAAAAATCTAGAAGATAGTGTAAAATCGATACATTTATTTTATTGTAGATAAATATGCGGTTTCTCAAAATGCGCATTTTTTGAAATTATTGTGCATATCTTGCGCATATTTCGTAATTTTTTACTGCATATGTATGAGCATATTTCATCAAAATTGCTCGCATATAAATCCGCTCCCTAGTAATATCTATATACAGGGTGTTAGTAAATAAGTATGAAAAATTTTAAGGGCTATATCTACATGCAAAATTAATGCCGGTTTACTTTATAAACATATGTCCGCAAATGCTTAGTTTCCGAGATACGGGGTGTTGAAATTTTTATTTCAAACTGCCAATTTATTTGTTGCTCTAAGACCAGTTGAGCTATGAAAATAAAATTTGGTGAGTTTTAGGAGGTAGTTATTACACATTTTTTGACGTACAATTAAGTATTTTGCATTTATCATTGGCGCGCCTACGGGTAATGGTCTGAATTTTTTTAAAGAAAAAAATAGTACGCCACTGAGATATTTCGAATTAAAAGTATTTTTAAATTCCACGTCTAATTTATGATTAAAAACCTTTCTTGCCTTTTTTGCATATGGTGCACCGTTTTTATGCAGAAAAATAAAACACCTTGACGCGTATTTTTCATTTTTTGAATACATTATCAAGAAATATCCAATAATAATACTAAACTGGAACAATAACAGAGAGTATTACTAATAAAATTTTAACTAGGTGCAGAGCTACAACAAATGTTAAAAAAGACCTCCTTTAGAGGTTATGGAAGAATTTTATATTTATCATTGGCGCGCATACGGGTAATGGTTTGAATTTTTTTAAGAGAAAAATAGTACGCCACTGATATATGTTAAATTAAAAATCATTTTATCATCATAAAATCATAAAATCATCAGCAGAAAAAAGTTAGAATTAAACGCGGAATTTGAAAATAATTTTTCATATGAAATATCTCAGTGGCGTACTATTTTTTTCTTTAAAAAAATTCAGACCATTACCCGTAGGCGCGCCAATGATGAATACAAAATACTTAATTGTATGTCAAAAAATGCGTAATAACTGCTTCCTAAAACTCACTAAATTTCATTTTTATAGCTCAACTGGTCTTAGAGCAATAAATAAATTGGCAGTTTGAAATAAAAATTTCAACACCCCGTATCTCGGAGACTGGGCATTTGCGGACATATGTTTATAAAACACACCGGCATTAATTTTGCATGTAAAATTAGCCCTTAAAATTTTTCATACTTATTTACTAACACCCTGTATAGATACACACACCCCAAACTTATATGGAATCACCTGCTATTTCTTATTATTTCGGGCGATTAAAAAAAAACGAACACACGAAGTCAAACAATATTTATTTTAAAGCAATTTAATAACAAATACGTAACAATTAAATAAAGCAATAACGTATTTAACAAACAAATTGAAAGTAGTTGTTTTAAAGTCAATAGAATACAAAAATTCAATGCAAAACGAATAATGTTTAACTTGTTTTTATTTATTTTTTTGTATTCTATGGTAGACAGTGTTATCACCTCTAGACCTTATGCAAGCTTCAGTTTGCGTGGGCACGTTCCTAATCAAACTATCAACATTTTATTGTGGTAGGTTGCTCCATCCTTTAAAAGCAGCTTGTACTAGCCGTGCGGTGTTTTGTGGATTATCCCGGCGAGCTCTAATTTTTCTTTTAAGCATATCCCACAAATACTCTATAGGATTAAGCACGGGTGAGCAAGCAGGCCACTCCAAACAAAGGATACATTTTGCTTCAATGATGTCTCTAGTCACTCTAATGGTATGTAGAGGTCCATTATCATGAAATAAAATTAAATTTTCTCCTGTTGCGCCTCTCCAGAGCCTGACTACAGGTTATCAACATACCTATGAGCAGTTAAAGTTGATTGGATGAAAATTAAAGGAGTTTTTTTACGGATCACGATTCCTCTCCAGAACATTACACTTCCCCTTGTACATTTGTGAACAGATCTGACAGTTTTCGCTCTTGCTTGTCTTCCTCGACCTCTAAGTACACGATTTCGTGGGTCATCTGATTTTCCATCTGATTACATTAAATTCTGACTGTTTTTGAAAATAGCACATTTTGTCAATTCCCAATGTTCCAGTTTTGGTGGTGAAGACACCAATTTAGGCGATCAATCTTGTGCTGCCTGGATAACTCGGGAACCCATAACTGCCACCTGCTGTATACTTCTTGGTACGAACTATTCTTCTTATCCTTTCAACTGAAACAGTTACACATGTAGCTTCCAAAAGCTGCCTTTGGAGCTGCAGGTGAGAAATGGTTGGGTGTCTTCCAGCTGATTGGAAAATTAAACGATCGTGGAGAGCCGTTATTACTTTTGGCGACTTTCCCTTGCTTCATTTTTGAGCTTTCCTAGTTCCTGTTACCTAGCATATATTTTGGACAGAACGCCTTGTATTACGCCTAGCTCTGCAGCTATGTCCATCTGAGAACATTACTTTCTCCACAAGACCAATAATCTTTCCTCGTTGTAAGTTCTATAACCCCACATGAGGCATATTTTCGTTTTTGGACGCAAAAGTTAGTTTATTTATTGTCGTTCAACTTGCAACTCAAGCAAATAATCTATACCGTACCGGGCTGTACTATCCGATTGTCTTGTATATTTGTTTACTTCCAATAAAAACCTTTAATCTTCGCAACAATAATAAGTTTTTTCAAAAGAAATAAATATTACTTTGAAATACATGGTGATTCCATATAAGTTTGTGTGTGTGTGTGTGTGTGTGTGTGTGTGTGTGTGTGTGTGTGTGTGTGTGTGTGTGTGTGTGTGTGTGTGTGTGTGTGTGTGTATATGTATGTGTATAAGTAATATAAATTAAATTTCCCCAACTATTGTAGAGATTTGACATCAAAAATCTATTCATATTAAAATGAGTTTTAGTACAGTTTACTATTCGTTCTCTCTATCTATTAGTTTAGTATAGTTTTATAGGTACGGGTTCGTGATCGTGAGGAATATTAACTTTGTTGACTATTAATCTCTATAAATATAATGCAACACTTGAAGTTACAACTTAACATAGTAATATATTTGACGTGATGGACACTGTTTGACCAAAATATGTAAATAAGGTAATTATGTGATGTGTACGGTACACACGAAAGTTAATAATGTCATATACAGTGGAACCCCGTTAAGTCGGCCCCCGATAACCCGGAAGTCCGGCTAACCCGGACCGATTTTCGTCAGACAAACATTTCAACAATATAAATGTGTGTAATATAATATTTGAGAGATAATGTGTGTTTGTGTAATTTGAACTATACGATAGTAAAAATGACTCATGACACACGGCGCCGGCATGCGGCAGCAGAGCGACGTTACTATCGGAAACAACAAGCACCTGTTATTCTTTTATTTATTTCAAACTGTCTTAGCATTGTTTAAAAAAGACTAAAAGGCGATTTAAAAAATTCTTTTTTAAACAATGGTCTTATGTTTTCACTGTTCTTAAATAACACAACATCATTCCGATTGTGACTGTATTGTGTAAGTACACAGTCTTGTATCGTTCGCTTCCATTTGCTTAGGTTTGTGTTTGCGTATTTTTAGTAATTTAGATGTGTAGGTACTGTGCATTTATATGTTTTATGTTATTTCAATTATAACGGAGTTTATCTGTAAGTATACCGTATTTTATTAATTTTTACCATATTCTCCGCATTTTCACCCGGATTTTCGATAACCCGGATCGGCCGCGGTCCCGATTAATCCGAGTTATCGAGGTTCCACTGTAATATCATACATAATCTAGGCACCAGCTCAGTCACCGTGGCTTTTTCAATTCTTATGGGCAAACAACGCTTTCTTATGGATTTTTGGCTGCTAATTACGAATTTCGAGGGTGGATTTTTATCCAAGTGGTCAATAAATTGTTATAAACAATTTAATTGTTTACAAATTTTTTATAAGACTCTAGCTCATAAACTAAAAGAGATAAAGGGATAAACATCTCTAATAAAACACAAAGAAAACAGCGTTTATCAAACTTAAATCTAATAATTAGACTCAAGGCATTGTAAAATTAGTGCCTAATGCAAATTGCAATTGAAGGGGTGGCTGCAATAACCAGGTAGCTCCAAATTTTAAAATTTTATTTATTTATTTATTTATTTTCAACGGGACACTGCCCAATAAGATTACACCCAGATTACTTGCCCAGATAATTTGTGGGAAATCGAAAAAAAAACCTCCTAAAATTTCAAAAGAGGATTCTCCAGGAGCTGCCCGGTTCTTGCTACAAACCGAAAGCAAGTTAGCTCCAAATATCGTTGCCAGTTTTGTGCAGTTATTAAGAGATACCCGTTTGTTGTAGGGAACGATCGGCAGATTTTTGTTAAGAGTACGTGCCTCTTCGGCTTCGTTTCCAGTGGTATAATCTTCCTCTTTGGCCCACTTCTATCCAAATTTGGACATATGACTTCCCCAAATCTTTACCTCTCTGTCTGTCCTTGGCTGCGCTTTTCCAATGAGTTGCTGCAGCTTTTACAATATCGTTCTTCCATGGCATCTGAGGTATTCCTCTTCCTCTTCTTCCTGTCCACGGTTTCCAATTTTGTATTTCAGCAGTCCACCTTTTATCTTTCTGTCTCGCATTGTGGCCAGTCAATCTCCACTTTAACCCTGTTATATGTTCTGTTACATATTTTGCTTTCGTTTTCGCTCTTATCCATTTGATTGGTTTTCCGTCTTGTAGTTTTGTTCCCAACATGGATCTTTCCATTTTTCTTTAAGTTATTCATAGTTTATTTATATTGGCCTTTGTTAATGTCCATGCACAGATCAAATATGCTTGGGGTATAATTCTTCTTTCTTTTTTCTTCTTTAGCCCATTTCTATCCAACTTTGGACATAGGCCTTCCCCAAATCTTTCCAATTCCGTCTGTCCTTGGCTGCGCTTTTCCAGCTAGTTCCTGCAGCTTTTACAATATCGTCCTTGCATTACATCTGACGGCTTCCTCTTCCTCTTCTTCCTGTCCACGAACTTAAGTTTTGTATTTCAGCTTTCCATCTTTTATCTTAATGTCTCGCATTGTCGAAATGAATTTCGACTCAATTCAAGCTTTCTGCTTAACCCAGGTATAAACACACCAAAAGGCACCGCCAGGAAAACATTCCATTCTGTCTTCCTTAGAGCCTCCTTGACAACAGGTAGACCTAGAAATAGTGCTATCGGGGGATAAAGGAAGACATATTTTAATCAAAACGAAACCGTAGATTTTCTTATTTTGTTAATGCTATACTCTGCATAGAGTATAAAGACTCGTTTCATATGGGCTCTCTGAACCGCAAAGTGGAATGTTTTCCTGGCGGTGCCTTTTCGTGTGTTTATACCTGGGTTAAGCAGAAAGCTTGAATTGAGTCGAAATTAATTTCGCTTATTCCCCGTTAGAGGGCGTTCTATCCATACTGCGATATAATTATTTTAATTTATATCGACAATCTACGGTCGGAATGGTAAAAATCTGTCTTCCTTAGAGCCTCCTTGACAGCAGGTAGACCTAGAAATAGTGCTATCGGGGGATGGAGGAAGACAGATTTTAAACAAAACGAAACCGTAGATGTTCTTATTTTGTCTCGCATTGTGGCCCGCAAATCTCCATTTTAACCCTGTTATAATAAGTTCAGTTAAATTTTTTACTTTTGTTTTCTCTCTTATCCATTTGTTTGATTTTCTGTCTTGTAGTTCTATTCCCAACATGAATCTTTCCATTTTTCTCTGAGTTATTTCTATTTCGTTTTTTTTGCCTTTGTCAATATCCATATTTCTGAGCCATACGTCAGAACAGGAAGGATGCACTGGTCAAATACACGGGTTTTTAGGTACTGTTGTATCTTTGTGCTTTTTAGTATCCATCTTAACTTTCCAAACGCTGCCCACGTCAATCGGATTCTTCTCTGTACTTCAATTGTTTGGTCCGCTTTATTAGCTTTGATTATTTGACCCAGGTATATACAGGGTGCTTCATCTTATTCGCCTCGGTCTCTGTACGGAAAACCACTTGATATTTTAAAAAAATTTCTTCACAGAAATATACAGGGCCTTTAATACTACAACATAAAAATAATGTGAATTATACAGGGTGTTCCAAAAAAGAGTGGTATATCAAAGTTATATTTTTTCTTATGGAATGCCCTATATCTGATGACATTATTAAATTGACCTTAAAAAATAAGCTATACTTTCATAAGGGTTCCCTATAACTAAATACAGGGTGTTTTGATTTATTTCGATTTTTATAAAAATGTAAGGTTTTAGAGAAAAATAAATATCTACGAATCTAAGAAGCAGTAACAAATTCTTTCTTGGATCTTAATAATAGACTATTTAGCATACTTAAACAGATGCTTATTGCAACAAAATTTCTTACAGGGTGGTCAAAATATGAGATTGTTCTATTAACAAATTCAAGCTGTAATAACTTACTTATTTTAAATGGAACACCCTGTATCTTACTAGTCTATCGCGTAGAAAATTTAATTAGCTTTCAATTTGTATTAGAGTTTCCTATACCTATCTTTTTACAGGGTGGTCAAAATATTAGATTGTTCTATTAACAAATTCAAGCTGTAATAACTCACTTATTTTAAATAGAACACCCTATATCTTACTAGTCTATCGCGCAGAAAATTTACTTAGCTTTCAATTCTTATTAGTGTTTCCTATACCTATCTTTTTACAGGGTGGTCAAAATATTAGATTGTTCTATTAACAAATTTAAGCTGTAATAACTTACTTATTTTAAATGGAACACACTGTATCTTACTAGTCTATCGCGTAGAAAATTTACTTAGCTTTCAATTCTTATTAGGGTTTCCTATACCTATCTCCCTTCATTTTTTAAATATTTAAAGATTTCCTAATTTGTAAGTTTTAAAAATTACAATTAAGTACCTATGTCGTGTTTATGTACAACACATCACCAACACCGGCAATATACTTAGACAAGATACTGTCATTAATAAAATTTTCTTTGTTATCATGTAATCACACAGAGTGTTGTATTATTTTAGTTGATTTTGGCCTACATGTGACATTGAATAATATGTTTATATTAAACTGCATGCCCTATATTAGATGCCGTATTCTGGAAAATATTTAAATTATATTTCATTCCGTATAAATATTTTCCATATCTTAACCCAACGGTTATTAAGTAAATTTAAGAACACCACTTTTTGTTTGAATCTTTGAATCGCAATTACAAACAATTCAACGCAATGGCTACTTTGACGAAAACGAGCCTATTGTACAAAAATATGTAAAAATGGGTATTTACAGAATAACATGTGTATTGAGAATATTTACATGGAATTGTAGAGATTTTAAATATCTTCCATTATAAAGAATAGAATATCGAGTATGTCATTTAAAATAAGAACACTCTGTGTGATTAAATGATAATAATGTGAATTTTATTAATGAAACTATCTTGACTAAGATATTTAAGTATATTGGCGGTGTTGATGATGTGTTGTACATAACCACGACATAGCGTCGTCGACACAAGAAAAACTCGTAACTCCATTTTCCTTAATTTTTCAGGAGAGCCTAAAAACAGTAATTTAGAAGAACATGTAACTCCAAGATGGGTTCATAAAATAAAATATGGAAAACCATGTAACTCCAGCGATAGTTTAAAGCAACAAAAATCCCTTTATTTTTAAATCGTACTAAAAACATTTATTACCCAAATCAACTTACTTTATCTTATTTCCTTACAGATGTAAAATTAGAACGTAAAAACCTCTATTTCACTCCAAAAAAACAAATCAAATCAACGGCAATAATCACTTAACTGACTTACCAGAAGGAGTTGCGTGTTTTACTAACATAATTTTTTGACAAGGGAGATACCTGCTTTTCTAGTATACATTTTAAAATTAGAAATCTACATTTAAATGACGTATTATTTGTCGGATGGCTAGAATAGGCAATTGGCTAATGGATGGCAGTAAAATCTCATTTTAAGTAAAAATTGGAGTTACACGGTTTTCTTGTGTCGACGACGATAGGTATTTAATTTTAATTTTTAAAGCTTACAAATTAGGAAATCTTTAAATATTTAAAAAATTAAGGGAGATAGGTATAGAAAACCCTAATAAGAATTGAAAGCTAAGTAAATTTTATACGCAATAGACTAGTAAGATATAGGGTGTTCTATTTAAAATAAGTAAGTTATTACAGCTTGAATTTGTTAATAGAACAATCTAATATTTTGACCACCCTGTAAAAAATAGGTATAGGAAACCCTAATACAAATTGAAAGCTAAGTAAATTTTCTACGCGATAGACTAGTAAGATACAGGGTGTTCCATTTAAAATAAGTAAGTTATTACAGCTTGAATTTGTTAATAGAACAATCTCATATTTTGACCACCCTGTAAGAAATTTTGTTGCAATAAGCATCTGTTTAAGTATGCTAAATAGTCTGTTATTAAGATCCAAGAAATAATTTGTTACTGCTTCTTAGATTCGTAAATATTTATTTTTTTCTATAACCTTACATTTTTATAAAAATCGAAATAAATCAAAACACCCTGTATTTAGGTATAGGGAACCCTTATGAAAGTATAGCTTATTTTTTAAGGTTAATTCAATAATGTCATCAGATATAGGGCATTCCATAAGAAAAAATAAAACTTTGATATACCACTCTTTCTTGGAGCACCCTGTATAATTCACATAATTTTTAGATTGTAGTATTAAAGGCCGTGTATATTTCTGTCAAGAAATTTTTTTAAAATATCAAGTGGTTTTCCGTACAGAGACCGAGGCGAATAAGATGAACCACCCTGTATATTCGTCTACAACCTCAATATTGACATTATTTATATTTATATTTATTCTGTTATTTGTATTTGTCCTGATTTTTGTTTTAATCATGTTCATTTTTTATCCTATCTTCTCTGATGCGTGTGCTAGTTGAGTCAGCATTGTGGCTAGTTCTTCTTGGTTGGTTGTAATAAGGACAACATCATTGCAATATCTGAGGTGATTGAGATTCTTCCCGGTTATGTTGATACCCTTGTCTTCCCATTCCAGTTCTTTAAAGACGTCTTCCAGAGCTAAGGTGAAGAGTTTTGGGGATATTACATCTCCTTGTCTTAAGGCCTCTACGTATTTCTATGGGATTAGTTTTGTTTGTTCACCGAAGGGACCGCAGACGTTCGGAAAAAATTAGCGTCTCTTTGCAAAGACAATGACGTCGACTTTGCAAAGTAACAAGACACTTACTCAACACACACACTACACATTACTCCCCTGATTTAGTAATAAATTATACAATTACGTGGCTAAAGGTTCTAGTTCTAAACCAAAGCCAGAATCAAAGAAAAAAAATTTGTTTGTTTTATTTTCCCATTCAACTGTTATAGTTGCTGTTTTATGGATGTTATATAAGAGTTGCCTGTACCTGGAGTCTATTCTGCTGTGATCTAGAGCTTTTTCTATCGCCCTTATCTCGACACTATCGAACGTTTTTTCATAGTCTACAAATGCTAAACATAAATCTAGGTTGTATTCGTTTGCTTTCTCTTCGCTATTGCCGTTTGACTTGGGGTGTAATACTTAATACAAAATAGTAGCAAAATGGTGAAATACACTGTATCATCAGACTACTTTAAACCCTATAAACCACTTAATTCTCTGAATGTTTAACTGTTCTGTTTTACCTGTACTTAAATATGCAAAAATCTTTAACGTTTGGTTTTTATATCTCCCGTGTGTACTATAAAGAGAAGAGCGCCTGAATACAAATGCCCTTTTATAAGCCTGAATAAACAAGAGGTACAGGGGATGTTTCTTGTTTGTCTAATTTGCCGGTTATTAATTAATAGAGTTTTCGTTTTAGAATAAATATGAATAGGTACTCTGGTTTTTGTATACATATACAGTGCGCTGGAATAAGTGTTACCCCCCCCCCCTAATAACTTACTTATTTACTTATTTTTAGCGCATAAGCAAACTGATTTCTAACATAATCATAGCATATTATAACATCAATACTTCGAGCTCTACGCGATTCCTCAGAAAGAATTTTAATACGTACCTTACAACAATTAATTGATATTTTGTTCGTTTGAGTAAATGTTTTCATAACAATGTTTACCAACGATAGTTTTTTACCAATGATAGTTTAGTTGCTATGCAATGAAAGAAGATCATTAGGTAAGTTTTTTGACCCGATATAGAGGTACATAAGTACATTTAAACCCTTTCTCGCATAATTTAGATTCTGTAAATTTTCGAATCAAAGTACTACACATTTTTGAAATCAGTATCTGAAAAACTTTTTTTAAAAAGCAATTTTAAAAACCGAAGGTTTGATTCTCACCTTAAGAGAGATCTCGTAAAGTTTGAAATATTGATGCTATAATACCGGGTGTCCACTTATATTTTCCCCCATTTTAACTGCCTATAACTTCTAAACGGCTCAAGACAGAAATATGCGGTTTTCGCTGAAATTATTTATTTTAGTAAAAGTTTTGTCTGAATCGATTGAATTTTTTATATCGCTTTCAAATATGAAAAAAATGGCGGATTTTTGAAAAAACGTTGTTGATTTTTTTTAATGGAACACCCAGTATATTTTTTGTAAATTGAAAGAAAGGTCATTCACCGATCCAGCGATATAAAGTTTTTCAAAATCGGTTGTCAAATAACTGAGTAATTAATTTTTAAAATGAGAGGTGCAACATGGATATCGCATAACATAAAATTATGTTATGTTATTTCCATATCGCATAACATAAAATTATGTTATGTGATTTCCACATTGCATCTCTCATTTTAAAAATGAATTGCTCTGTCATTTGACAACCGATTTTAAAAAATTTATATCGCTGGATAGGTAAATGAACGTTTTTTCAAGTTTTTAAGTAAATGACCATTTTTTATATCGCTTTTAAATACAAAATGGCGGAATGTAAAAAAAAACGTTGTTGACTTTTTTTATTAAAACACTGGCTGAACAATTAATTTTTAAAGTGAGAGATGCAATGTGGAATTCACATAACACAATATCAATTTGCTTATAATGTTATTTAGGTATGTGATATCCAAGTTGCACCTCTCATTTTAAAAATTAATTACTCAGTGATTTGACAACCGATTTTGAAAAACTTTATATTGCTGGATAAGCGAATGACCTTTCTTTCAATTTACAAAAAAAATAGACTGGGTGTTCCATTAACCAAAAGTCAACAACGTTTTTTTCAAAAATCCGCCATTTTTTTCTTATTTGAAAGCGATATAAAAAATTCAATCAATTTACTCTTCTGAGATCATTACATTAATGGATATTTTTGTGCAAGTCAGTGCTTATAAAACTTTCGGTAGACCAATTTTAACTCGTTCAATTTTACTTGGATGTGAATTTTAAATTCGGCACGAAACCAACCAAAAATATGTCCCAAGTTGTAACTGAAATATCCCGGAGACAAGGAAAAGGAGGAAGCACATAATTTAATTCATATCCGGTAACGTCGATGACAAAACCACGGGACGTGTCTAACTACGAGGAAAACAGGAAAACTTCTGAAGTCATATTTATTTGACAAATTTTGATTTTTATCACCAAGTATAATTTTCTAACGAACAATAATTGGTACATAGCTAAATGTTGCACTAATAGACCTGCACTCAAAAAAATTTAGTTCATAATATTGATTAACAGTGATTACTGAATAGTATTTCGTTGTCACAACAATTTAATTTGTTGTTTCAACGAACTTTTAGACATTGACGTATGTATTTGGTTATTGTCACAATGATTGAATAATAATTGTGAGAATAACTAGACTACATTAATCAACAACACTCAATTTATTCAGCCAATAACTTAGTTTCGTATATTTAATAAATAATGTTAATTCTGGCAGCAACTCACGTTCTTGATTTCGTAGATGACAAGCAATTACCTTGGTTTATCGTGACAACGTACAGATTTCATTAAAACAATGTACAAATGTTGTTAATATAGAGTAATATATGATTATTGAATAGATGTAAATTGATTGTTGTGACAACGAATGCATTAATCAATCTACTACTGCATTTAATACCCACAATCAATGCGTTTATTGTGACAATAATCGTAGTTGTTGAGACAATAAATGTTTTGCTTGACCATTTGAAACATAACGGCTTTTCCTTATCGTGATACCCCTAGCTTCTCTGTGTTACCGAAGTGCCGAATAATAATTGCATTTCGTTTTCAAGTGTAGTCCGTAGTAGAAGGAAGTTTTTGTGTGTCTATTATCGTGAAATTTCGGTCGAATTCTTTTTAAATGTATTAATTTTTTTTCGAATCCTGAGAAAACTAATTATTATTTTTGAAAATTTAAAAGCAAAATAAAATATTACAGTATTATTGAGGGTCTGAAGTCCCTGAGAACCTCTATAATGATTATTTTAATAAGTCACAGGGGTGAAAAAGAGAAAATTTAGTATGATTTTTAATTTCAAATAAACATACCATTCAACAGAAACTTTTTGTTTATTCTAAGGGACTTTCTGCCCTCGGTAATAATGCAATATTTTATTCTGCGTTTAAATTTTTCAAAAATACTTATTAGTTTTTTCAGAATTAAAAAAAATGAATGCGTTTAAAAAGAATTCGATCGAAATTTTGCACCTGCGCTCTCAAAAAGGATTAAATTGTTATACATTTTTGGAATCACTATTTCAAACGCTTTTAAATAAGCTGTCACATGACGTACTTTCCCATTAAAAAAAAAATCAAAGTTACGCCGCGCCTGTTACCTGAAGAGGGATCGTGTAAAGTTCGAAACACTGATGTTATAATATACTTTGATTATTTTAAAAATCGACCTGTCCGAGCGTTTTGCTTATGTGCTAAAAATAAATAAGTTAATAAGGGGGTGGGGGGAGTGTAACACTTATTCCAGTACACTGTATAAGTGAAATCATATGAAAAATCACACAGTGTAAAGTCCTTTAGGTTAAGGACAAAAAAGGGGGATTTAAAAAATTATTATTAATCAATTAATGTCATACATTTGGGCTATTGCATTCAGTAATTATTAATATAAAATACGTTCATAGTAGGAATGAACGAAACTGACTGTAAGAATGAATAGAATTGCTTGTAGGAAAAACCGTATTTATTGTGGGAATGAACGGAATTAATTGTAACAATAAACGGAAATAATTGTAGAAATAAACGAAATACGTTAGGAGAAATAACACTGTTATTGACACAACGAATAGTCTCCGTCGGTCAATTAACGACGTTGTTTCAATAAATAGTGTTCCTTGACTCAGTGAACAGAGTTCGTAATATCAATAAATAGCGTTCGTTGACTCAATGAACAAAGTTCGTAATACCAATAAAGTGATATTATGGTATACATAATGAATCCATTCAATAAACGTAATACATTGGCTCAACGAACGAAAATAATGAATTGATGAATATCGTTTTGTTGTCCCAATAAAACCAAGAATTGGACAAATTTTAAGTATTCCGTTTGTTGTCTGAATTAACATTTTTATTGATATTATGTACCTTTTTCGTTGAGTGTGGATCCCGCGTACCAAAAAAAGTTGATTAGTAGCAAGCTGAAAATTTGTCAATAGCTTAACAGTGTCTAGTCGGACAAACTTTGATGCACGGGAACACTGGAACAGGGGAAGTTTTAATTGTGGAACGGGTTACAGGTTTCGAACGTTAAACTACGAAAACGTCCCATATATTTTGTCGGACAGTATGTACTTGTAACGGTCTCGAAAGCACTGACGTCTCACCGTGTATGTATATATAGATCGTTCCCAGCATTAAATAAATGTGATGGCTTTTCGTTAAAAGCATGCTTGTGTCTCAGAGAAAAACCGTTGAAATTCTCACATTATCGATATTGTGTTTACGTTCTGCTCGGAATGTTATCTGGTAATGTCTCAATATTATTTATTTTAAAGGCCCACCGATGAGGAGTTTATCATTAGAGGCGATTCTGAGACTGGACTTTGTTGATTTAAGTTCCCAATAATATCAAATTACTACACATGCGATAATGCCAAACAAGCATTTGTGGTGTGAACCGAGAAAGTTTGGATGAATGTTGTGCATTTCTTCCCATTGGTCCAAAAATATAGATGAAGTCAAATAAGATGAAGTTACACTAATACTTTGGATAGTTTATGAAAGAAGAAGATTTATACTATTAATTTAATAAAAACAAAATGACAAAAAGGTTATTCTAAATACTGCAAAATTATTTCACAAAAACATGTGAATTAAAAAAAGGGGGGCTAACTTCGTCCCTAATAGTCCTAGGACAATTGTTTTTTTTAAATGTGTATAAAAATTCAGTCTTCCCAATTATAAAAAAATAATTTTTCTACGGGTAACGGTTAAAAAGTTATTCTAATTGTTTATAAGTAAGCAAAAAATCGACGTGTTTTTGCAAAATAATTTTACACTGTTTAAAATTACTTTTTGTCATTTTTTTAATTATGCCAATAGCATAAATGTTCTTCCATAAACTGTCAGAAGTCTTACTGTAACCTCATAATTTTCTGACTTATAGTGTTGCAAAAAAAAATGAATTTGGGATAAACAAATTAAATAACTTTTAAACTATTTGACCAATTGCTTTGAAATTTGAAATATAATTTAAGCACCAGAAGTCTCAGCAATTCGTGTTATAAGAAGGTTTTAAGTTAATTTTTACATAAGTTATGAATATTTATATAAACTCAAAATTTATGATTTATTTTGCAATTTTCTAAACAACCAATATAAATAGACATATTCAGCGAATGCCATATTGAAATTTTTTAGACGATTTATGAGTTTATTACTCCCAAATTTGTTTAAAATGCTTAAATTTTGGTTATAGACAAAAAAAGCGAAAATTTACCGTTTCTTGACCTTCATTTGTTTATAACTATGTATTTCATCAAAATCGGCTGCAGGAAACATAATAGTCCAGGGTAATAAGGTTTTTTCCATGACACTCGAGCAGCCAGGGTACTGAAGCGTGTTTTCGACAGGTAATACCTATAAGAGCAAATTGTAACTATTTCCTGCGTAGGATCTGGCGGCCATTTTTATTTATAAACAATTAAGTGCCAAAAAATGGCATTTTCCCTTTTTTTCAAATCAATGGAAAACAGTGAAACTTATGGTTTTTTTAGTACAAATATCTTTGAGATTATGGAAAAAGCTTTAAAATGACGTATTACAAAGTTTGATATACTCATTTATTGTTAATAGAATTTCGAAAAAAGGTCGGAATTGCAAAAAAATTAATTTCGCCATATCTATTGTAAAAATTAGTGGATAGCTTTGAAATTTTTGTCATATAAGGGTTCTTTGGTGCTTAATATGTGATAAAAATTTCAAAGCGATTCATTTAATTGTTTAAATTTTATTGAAATTGTTTATCCCAGAGAGCATTTTTTTTGCAATAACATAAGTCAGAAAAAAATGACGTTAGAACCATTCCACAGGTGTCAAATGAAAGAGCATGAGCTATGTTTTCAACTTGGTTTAAAAAAAGCGAATAAAAAATGCATTTATTAGTAATAAATAATTATGCAAAAGTATCGTAAATCTTTCCTTATAAACTTTTTACTTTGTTATATAAGAAATTATATATATATTTATCGCAATTTTTTATCAATTATGATATAAATAACATTACTTGGTAGTTGTGCATTTAAAACAGGGTAAAAAAGTAAATTTTTTTGGAAAAAGTTATTCAACAAGTTTATAAGGAAAGATTTACGATACTTTTGCATAATTATTTATTACTAATAAATGCATTTTTTATTCGATTTCTTTAAACCAAGTTGAAAACATAGCTCATGCTCTTCCATTCGACACCTGTGAAATGGCTCTAACGTCATTTTTTTCTGACTTATGTTATTGCAAAAAAATGATCTCTGAGATAAACAATTCGAATAAAATTTAAACAATTGAATGAATCACTTTGAAATTTTTATCACATATTAAGCACCAAAGAACCTCATTTGACAAAAATTTCAAACCTGTACACTAATTTTTACAACAGTTATGGCGAAAATAATTTTTTTTGCAATTCCGAAATTTTTTCGCAATTATATTAACAATAAATGAGTATATCAAACTTTGTAATATGTCATTTTAAAGCTTTTTCCATAATGTCAAAGATATTTGTACTAAAAAAATCATAAGTTTCACTGTTTTCCATTGATTTGAAAAAAAAGGGAAAAATGACATTTTTTGACAGTTAATTGTTTATAAATAAAAATGGCCGCCAGATCCTACGCAGGAAATAGTTACAATTTGTTCCTATAGGTATTACTTTTCGAAAAAACCCTGGCTGCTGAAGTGTCACGAACAGGGTATATTTTTGTCTTATTACCCTGGCCTATAAAGGTTATTAATGTAGATGTCCATACTACTCAAAAAATTTGGTTTCGGCCTGGAGGGGGATGTGTCACGAGAAAAATCTTATTTCTCTGGACTATAATTTGGACATATCGACATAACGAGTTAAGCGACAGAAGATTCGCAATATTTTTAAGATATTAATTAAATTTAAAGACAAATTAAACACGTTGTATTAATTGTAACACTTTGTCTGGAGACATATCAGTCCCTATATTCTCAATACAAAGTAAACGTAATAAAACTATTAAAAGCCTCATGAGATTTCCGCTTTTCTTTTGTTGGTTGTCGTTCTCTTAAAAACACTTTTAACTACCTAAAACAAACCCTAAGTGTTCCGTATCTGCGCTCTTTAATTAAAAGTAGTAACCGTCAGGATTCCCTTTTAATTCCCTGTCTCTTTGCAAAAGTCTTTTGCGACATAATTACCCTCATCGAATTTGATAATTACTAGACATTTCGGGAACTCTCAAGCCAGATTTGTTGCACGGCAACAGCGATTCAGACTATTCCCGGTCTCCTGCTGATTTTCATAATAAGCATCCATATGAAAAGAAACTGGAGCGAAGTATTTTTCTGGAATGAGGACATTATTTTTTCCAAAGAAGGAACTCAGGAAAGAAAATCGAATTTTATTTTGTAATCTCTCGAGAAGACTTTTTCTATTTTTGGAAAGTAATTTATTCCATTTCCAGTGAATTAAAATTTAAGGTATAACTTTTATTGAATAAAGCTATTTTTTATTTGGATTTAGAGAAAGTGTAAAAAATTTTCCTTTCGCAGAAATATAGAGAATAATAAATTTTCGCATTTGAATGTAACTTTGAAACTCGTTACGTTTTATTTATAATTTTACCTACTGGTGGCTTTTGTATGCTTGATTTGGAAATGCACTATAGCACATTCGACAGAAAATTACAATTACGTTTATACAGAACAGTTCAAAGCAGAACTGCAAAGACATTGCAATATAAAAATGTAAGTTAGTAAGCCTTAAAATTGAATGCCCCAGTAGTGGAGAACCTGAATATAGTTTATCATTGAGAAATACACTAAGCATAAAAATTAACGCACCACCTTAAAAATGGGACATTTTTGATGTCCCGTATTTCCTAAAGCTGTTATCCGATTTGAGTAATTTTTTTAATATGTTATAGCTTTATTATTCAAGAATATCGCTGTAATAATATTGTTGCTAAAGAGGTAAGTGTCATTGTATACCGGGTGTAAAAATGTTAGTGTGTTTTTCCTCAAAGTTCGGAACACCCTGTGGAATATTCCAGCGTACATAAAATATTGGAATTAAATCTCAACTGTAGCCTTAGGCTTTCTTAATATTTTACTTTTTGATTCATTCGCTGATGTTCGACAATAAAAAAGTTAGGTACTTTAACAACTAGCAACGTTCTTCATCAATACAGTGTGTTTTTAAATAAGTGCGACAAACTTTAAAAAGGGTAATTCTGTATATGTCCGCAAAATCTTCGTTTTCGAGATACGAAATGTTGAATTTTTTCTTCCAAACTGAGTATGTATTTATTTACTGCTCTAAAACCGGTTGAGGTATGCACGTGAAATTTAGAAGGTTTTAAGAAGTAGTTATTGCGCATTTTTTGACATACAACTAAGAATTTTATACTTATTATTGGCGTGCATACGGGTCATATTACCCGGTCATATTACCCTTATGCACGCCAATGATGAATATAAAATTCTTAGTTGTAAGTTAAAAATGCGCAATAGCAACCTCTTAAAACCTACCAAATTTCATTTGCATATCTCAACTGGTTTTAGAGCAATCAATAAATCGTCAATTTGTAAGAAAAAATTCAACATCCCGTATCTAGGAAACGAAGCATTTGCGGACATATGTTTATTAAGCAAACGGTCATTATTTTTCATGCACAATTACCCCTTAAAATTTGTTGCACTTATTTATAAACACTCTGTATTGATGAAGAACGTTGCTAGCTGTTAACCTTTAACTACACGCGCTGGCGTATTTTGTACGCCAGATATAAGAATTCTACTGCAAATATATTTAAAAAATTTATTTTTGACCTTGTTTATCTCTCTAACCTATCACTGGAATGTGCTTTACAATTTGGTTTTAGTTTCGTTATAATCGGCGTTCTGGGAAGATCATAATTTACAGTTTATTATTTGTTGTTTCCGGTAGTGGACAATATACGCCACGATTATATTAAAATAAGTAGTAATATAAGTACATATTTCAATTGTTTTTTAGTCATTATGGCACAAAATATATTTTTCTTTATAAACAATACTTTTTCTCCTGTAAAAAAAACACATTACAAAAAATTTTCTATTGGTAATTTTATTTATCATGGAATCCAGTTATTCCATGATTCCAGTTATAAATCCCAATTGGCTTACTGAGAAGGAACTCCAAGTATTCACTGATGCCGAATAAGGCTTATAACAAACAACTAAGTGTATTTAAAAAAAAAAGTAAACAAATCCGCGGTTTTTAAGTGTATTTTCTTGTGGCGCATAAAGTACGCCACGCGTGTAGTTATGTTATAATTTGATGCGCGGGTAGTTAAAGGTTAAAGTACCTAATTTTTTTATTATCCAACATAAGCGAATGAATCAAAAAGTAAAACATTAATAACGCTTAAGGCTACAGTTGAATTTTAATTTCAATATTTTATATGCGCTGAAATATTCCACGGGGTGTTCCGAACTTTGAGGAAAAAACACACTATCATTGTCACACCCGATGTACAATGACACTTACCTGTTTAGCAACAATATTATTACGTCGATATTCTTGAATAATAAAGCTATAACATATTAAAAAAATCACTAAAATCGGAAAACAGGTTTAGGAAATACGACACATCAAAAATGTCCCACTTTTAAGGTGGTGCGTTAATTTTGACGCTCAGTGTAGAAAAATATTACTGTATACATTTAACCTCCTCCTCCTCTATCTTTTCTCCTTTGTGAGGATATAGTGGAGTTATGTAATTTGTTTCACTTTTTCTGGCCAATTATACCTCTCCTGTGGTGTGTTTTTTGGTTGAGTAACCAGTCATGTTACTCAATAAGTAGCCAGTCATGTCCCTTATTTGGTCCGACCATCGTGCTGGAAATCTTCCTCTGGATCTTTTGCCCACCACATTGCCTTCAACTATCATTCGTTCCATGCCTTCTCTTCTTCTAGTTATTCGTCTAAAATATCTCAGTATATTATAGTCTAGTCGCAACATAGGGGGTCCCGTGGACACTTTCATTTCGCCGCGATTTGATGGTGGTATTATAGGTTTTTTGGGTCGCTGAATCCAATGGAAGTGGTCTGGAAGACCAAATGTGGTGCGTTTAATGGTTATTAACAAATTATGGTAAAATTAAATGTTTTTCCGGAATTATTAGAAGCCCTGTAAATAAATTGATAGTGTTAAAATCTTCTTTGATCTTCTCTGGTGTATTTTTGGTCGCTGAATTGAATGCGACTAGTCGCGATTACTCAAAATATGTTCTTATTTTGTTAATAACAAAATAATTGTTTATTCGCCGAAAAGCTCGAAATGCGTTATCTACAGCAAGTTTGTAGTCTTTTTCATAGTATTTTTATACGCTAAATCGATTGTCACTACTCGTGATAGCTTAAACCACGTTCCGACTTTTTTATTAATAAATTATTGCAAAAATAACGGTTTATAGTACGTTTACTCACGGTTTTTGCTCTAAATTAAAAAAAAAAAAAACACTTGGAATGACATGTGGCATGCACGTAGCTAACATGTCAAACAAAACAAGTGATATTGTGCCGATGTGTGCTTTTACCCTGGGGGTGAGTTTCACCCCGTTTCGGGGGTGAAAGAAGGAACCTTTAAAATAAGTCCGGAATTGGATAAACTGATTATTCTAAGCAACGTTTTTTCTATACAGTTTTTTTTACTAAAACAAAAGTTGCTTAGAATTAATCAGTTTATCCACTTCCGGACTTATTTTAAAGGTTCCTTTTTCCACCCCCGAAAAGTGGTGAAACTCAACCCCAGGGTAAAAGCAGACATCGGCACAATATCACTTGTTTTGTTTGACATGTTAGCTGCGTGTATGCCAAATTTCATGTCAATCCAAGTGGTTTTTTAAATTTAGAGCAAAAACCGTAAGTGAACGTACTATAAATCGTTATTTTTGCAATAATTTATTAATAACAAAGTTATGAAAAAGACTACAATCTTGCTGTAGATAGCACATTTCAAACTTTTCGGCGAATAAACTTTTATTTTGTTATTGACAAAATAATAACATATTTTGAGTAATCGCGATTAGTCGCATTCGATTTAGCGACCAGAAATACACCAGAGAAAACCTTAACACTATAAATTTATTTACAGGGCTTCTAATAATTCCTGAAAAACACCTAACTTTACCATAATTTGTTAATAACAATTAAACGCACCAAATTTGGGCTTCCAGACCACTTCCATTGGATTCAGCGGCCCAAAAAACCTATAATACCACCATCAAATGTCGGCGAACTAAAAGTGTCCACGAGACCCCCTATGTTGCGACTAGACACTAGACTATTATGGTTGATAGTTGAAATGAGTCTAGATTTTATGTTCGGTTCTTCTAGTATTGAAATATTTTTGCGATTATCGGTCCATGGTAGGAGCAACATTCTGCGGTAGACCTAAAATTTATATGTTACTATACGCTTCGAATGGCTTTTTTATGGTCCATGTTTCTGAAGCGTAGATAGCGATAGGAAATATTGATGCTCGAACAAGGCGTAATTTTGTTTTTTTTTTTTTGTAATGTCAGTGTTCTTCCATATTTTTGTGAGTTTGGCTATTACCGATGTGGCCATTGTGATCCGTCGATAGATCCCTTCTTCTCGGCTGGCTCTGTTAGTGATGACGGAGGCTTAGTAATTAAATTATCTGGCCACTTCATACCCTGCCCTGTTTCTAATTTCTGGTGATCTGGTCCGATGATCATTACCTTGTTTTTTTTTTATATTTATTTTCAAACTATATCCCGTACACACAGTGCTCAGATAATACTATCAGTAAGCTACGAGTAGCTTAGGCTTCTTTTAAAGTAAGGCCGAACCGAAGATGTGAAAATGCAAAAAAGTTATATACCACACAAAATAGCCAGAAATCAAAATATCTCTCTCTCTCTCTCTCTTTCTCTCTCTTTCTCTCGTAGTAGTTATTTTTAATCTGTTGTCTGGTCTTCTTCTCTTTCTTATCCCTTTTGGTTGGTATTTAAGTGTTTGTCTCGCTATTTCCATTTTTTCCGTAGTAGTGACTGCAGTATTTATGTTATTTTGTTTTGTTCCTTATTTTTTTAAGATCTATTTAAAAGTTTGTAGTTGTTTATTTGTTAGTTTCTCGCTTTTTTATTTTATTTAAAGCGTTGAATGCATGTTACGCCTTTATTATTCCTGTCTGTATATCCTTTTTACACCCCCCGTTCCTTTCCATAATTGATCCCAAATATGTGAACGTGTCGACTTCTTCTACTTCCTTACCGTTCGTTATTATTTTATTATTTGGGTAGTTTTTTTTTTAACATATTTGGTTTCTCTTTCTCAAGTAATAGCAGATAATCTAGTCACCATAGCGAAGACGTAAACGACTCTTTTAAATGCAGTTGAAAAATTAGATAAGGAGATAAGGAATAAAAGAAAATAGGGCTAGATATAAACCAGCATAAAACAAAATACATGACGATAAAGAAGGACAACACAACAACTCAAAATACCCATTACCACAGAAATATAAAATTTTAGATTGTATTCACCTTTAGCTACTTGGGAACCGCAGACGTTCGGAAACAATTAGCGTCTCTTTGCAAAGACAATGACGTCGACTTTGCAAAGTAACAAGACACTTACTCAACAGACACACTACACATTACTCCCCTGACTTAGTGATAAGTTATACAATTACGTGGCTAAAGGTTCTAGTTATAAACCAAAGTTAGAATCAGAGAAAAAAAAAGCTACTTGGGAGTAACAATCGTGAAAACCGGAAAAGAGAGAATAGAGGAAAAATTATGAAAGCAAAACATATATGGAATGAATATAAATCTGCTGAGAAGCCAGACTCCAAGTAAGAGAACAAAGATGAACTTATATAGGACCTTAATAAAGACGTGTTATTACATATGGGATGGAAACAACGACTATTAACAATAAAGAGAAAGATAGCCCTCTATGAAAACGATACTGTGTCACAATGTAAAAAAAGGGAGAAATAAGAACGAAAACAAATGCCGACATTAAAGAAGAATTAAAGAAAGATTAGTCAAGTACATAAAATCTCTGGTTCCATGACATTTCGTAACGCGACAGTTCGTAACCGGACAAATGGTAACGGACAGTTCGTAACAGCGACAGTTCCTAACGGCGGCACTTCGTAACGGCGAGAGTTCGTAACTATACAAATTCGTAACGGACAATTCGTAACGTCCAAATTGAATTATTCTGTTTAACTTTGTTAACGTAAAAAATAACTGTTATTACAGTTAGAAATGAAATTATGTTGTTTATAAATTTAAAAAATCAGTATCAGGATAAACATTTTCATATTTCGTAGGCAAAAATCAGTATGAAAAATATTTCATATTTTTCAAGGCATTTCATATTTCGTGTTTCAGAATATAATAAAAGTATTTAAACACGCTAACAAATATTTAAATAAAATATTTTTTATTTATTTAAGTAAAATAATAAAATATTAAATAATTACAATAATTACAAAAATTTCAATAACAGGTAATTATACTCTTTCCGTTACAAAGTGTTTAAATACTTAGAAAGTTAGGAATGTCTAAAGACGGTTGTCGGCTTAAAGATTTCACGAATTACTCCATTATTACTTTGTCTAGGTATATGCAAATTTAAGGAAGAATAAGCGGGATAAACTTTTAAAAATATTGTTAAAAGTTTGTACATATTTAAATATTTGTTTGTGTTAAAAGAAACACAAACGTTATTTTGAAACAAGAAATATAAAATGTGTTAAACATATTTATCCCGGTACTCATTCGTTAAATTAATCGAAACATAAATTTAATTATAACTGTAATAACAGCTAGTTTCCACGTTAACAAAAATAAACAGAATAATTGAATTTTGACGTTACGAATTGTCCGTTACGAATTTGTATTGTTACGAACTGTCGCTGTTACGAAGTGTCGCTGTTACGAACTGTCGCCGTTACGAGTTGTCCGTTACCACTTGTCCGGTTACGACTTGTCGCTTTACGAGATGTCTGGTCACGAGATTCTCTTCACTTAGAATGGATAGGACATATTATACAGAGATGCCCACCCTCAGATATCTTCAGAAGGATAACTAACTGGACAACACTACGACTCAGGTGTAGACGAAGACCTAGAGGAATATGGCTGGATGATGTATAATAATATATAAAAGCAATGCATGTTAAAGATTAGAAAGTTAAGTGCTAGGACAGAAAAAAATGGAAAAGAGTCAAGGCAGCATCGAAGACACACAGCAATCTACAGGGTGTTTGGTAGGTCGACGGAATTTTTTTAAGAGACATAATAGGGGACGCCATTTGCAAATTTTCTTGCTAATAATGTATCGCTCAAAGGTTTCCGAAATAAAGTTAAATTTGTCAATATTCGACAACCGTCTATTTCACGTTTAAAAATTATCTAGGCGTACTACCTCCCTGTTTTACGAATGGAAAAAAATGTAAACCTACAACACTGACTCTTCGCATACAATTTCCATCAGCTCTCGTCATTCTTCGAACGCATAACAAACAAAAAACAATCTACCTGCTATGCTCACAAACAATCTACCTGCTATGAAGTGGTTTATTTTGGTTTATAAACATGGTTATTGTATGCGTATGAAAGGTGAGTTTTACTGTTTTGACATCCGAATTGTGTTTGGAGTTGCATTAACAACGAAGGGTTTTTGCAATCTGAGCAAGTAATACGTAAGGCATTTTGTATGTCAGGGAATTATCTCGCATAGATAATTATTTTCAAAAGTAAAATAGACGAGCAGCCTTATTTTCGAATATTGACAAAAACTTTATTTCGGAAACCTTATAGCCCAGTAAATGAACGGGAAATTCGGCAATACCGTGTAATTTTCAGGAGCAACTCCGAATTGCATGAAAATTTGGATTTAGGTTCTACTTACCCTCCACTTCAAAGTTGAAATTTTGTCGTTGGTTGCTTTTACTTGGGGGGTGACAGTCACCCCTTCTCGGGGGTGAAAAATAAGACTGGAAATGGATAAATTTACTGATTTTAAGCAACTTTTGTTCTATAGAGTTTTTTACTTAAGTCAATACTTTTCGAGTTATTTGCCATTGAAAATGTTGATTTTTCGACAAAAAAACTACGTTTTCGGACTGTTTTTCGCAAATAACTCACAAATTAAATATTTTATCGAAAAAAATATTCTTAGGAAAAGTGTAGCTTATAAAAATCACAAAAAAAATGGTGTATCGGTAAAGTCTATCTATCAAATAAAAACAAAGTTGTAACTCATGAAAATACGTTCTGGTTCGTCTAATTCCAAATCGAATATTTCAAGGTGAAATCACCGAGAAATAAGAACTTTTCGGGAAAAGCCCATTTAAACTTTTTTAAAGTGTTTATAAAAAGATTTGTTTTAATTTTAACAAAAGTTTTAGCATTAAAAATAAGCGAGTTATGCTCAAAATAAAGTTGGCCCTCTTTTTTTTTGAGTACAATCATGAAAATCTCGCCGTGTTTAGCTCCCCAAATGAAATTAATCGCTACCGCTTTACAAACAATTTACTTACCTGTCTAGTTTTTATATGATTTGTCAGTCTCACCGGTTTAAAGTGTTTATTTTTGAAAGGGTTATAATTGAGAAAGCTTGAATGGGTCACTAATCACGAGTGTATGCAAATTTTGAACAGCCATATCTTACCCAATTTTTGTCTTACGGAGAAACAAAATGAAACTAGCATATTTATAATAGCAAAACCTACATTATTTTACTCTTTAAGATTTTTCTTATCACTAATACTTTTTAAGAATTTTTGAAAAAATGAAATTTTTCAAAAATTTTTAGACAATTTTTTTTTACTATAAACCAAATGTTTTTAAAAATAAGCACTTCAAACCAATCAAACTTACAGATCATATAAACAATACACATAGAGTTAAAATAGATGGTAAAGCCAAACGATTAATTTCATTTAGGGTGCTAAATATGGGGAGGTTTTCACAATTTTTTTTACCAAAAAAAGGGTCCAACTTTTTTTTCAGTGTAACTCGTTTATTTTTGATTGTGTAAACTTTTTTAAAAAACAAAGAATAAGCTTTTTCTCGATACTTTAAAAATGTTAATAAGGTTTTCCCGAAAAACGCTTCTTTCTTCGGTGATTTCGCGTTGAATTATTCGATTTGGAATTAGACGAAAAAAACCGTATTTTTCATGAGCTACAACTTTACTTCTACTCAATTTGTAGACTTTACTGGTACACCATTTTTTTCGTTTTTTTTATAGGCTATACTTTTGCTAAAAATATTTTTTTCGATAAAATATTTACTTTTTGAGTTATTTGGGAAAAACGGTCTGAAAACGTAGTTTTTTTGTCGAAAAATCAACATTTTAAATCGCGAATAACTCGAAAAGTATTGACTTACGTAAAAAACTTTATAGAACAAAAGGTGCTTAAAATAAGTTGATTTATCCATTTCCGACCTTATTTTAAACACTCGTTTTTCACCCCCCGAGAAGGGGTAAATGTCACCCCCCAAGTAAAAGCAACCAACGGCACAAATTCAACTTTGAAGTGGAGGGTAAGTAGAACTCAAATCCAAATTTTCATGCAATTCGGAGTTGCCCCTGGAAATTACACTCCAAAACGGTCATTTATTGGACTATTAACAGTTTAAGCGATACATTATTAGCAAAAAATTTTGCAAATGGCGTCCCCTATTATCCCTTAAAAAATTTCCATCGCCCTACCAAGCACCCTGTATAAATGACATAGAGGAGTAATCATCTTACTCAAGAATAAGATTTTGAACCCCATGCTTGTTTGATTCGATGACGTTTATGTACACGTCTCCTATTTGTTTCTATTATTTCCCACTACATGGCCACACTAGATTTTCCCATAGAATTTTTGAAGTAACTTCAAAAATTTATATAGTTATATATTTATAAATTTATAAATTTATATATTTATAAATTTATAAAGTTATACTTCTTTAGGCACGAGGGTGAATTTTTACATTTCCTGGCGTATGCGCACACCGACAGTATGGTATTACTCGCTCAAACGTTATACGGGATCTGATTGGGTGTTAAAATCATCTGTTAATAATTGTTCAATATGGAGATTATGGATAAATAAATGTTGTGTATATTAGTTTTTATTGTTGTGATGGCAGAGAAAAAAGCAAGTTTATAATTGTAGTGACTTTTTAAATAGTTTTTAAAACCGGCAGGTACGTAATAATTGTAAATATTTCAGTATCCTAATAAAAAATTACAATAGTACCTAGGTACCTATTTGGAAAATTTAAAATGAACCACCTATCAAAATAGTATGTAATGCTTTGATTTACATAATTTGATCACCATCAAAATTTCTACCAATATTCACCTAATATATTGTTATTCCACAAAATATTCCTTTAATTCCACAAAAATCAAAATAAGGCCCGGTCTTTTCACCTCCGAATAACTATTTATTGGGAAGTTTATCCGGCAGATTATATGTAAAACTGTCAAATAAACCTCCGAATAACTTTTATTCGGAGGTGAAAATACCGGGCCTAATTTGATTAAATAAGTAATAAACAACTGTCAAAAGTTTATGGTGTAAACGTTCAGTTGGTGTATATCCCACATGAGAGATACGCGAAGCTGACGCAATGGGAAAGTACTTTGATTTTCGATCAGCGGGATCGACGGGAAGCGGGTTCAATCCCCAATGCAAGTTACTATTTTTTGATGTATTTTATGATTGTAAATATATTATTATATAATTTTTTTCAGAAAATACGTATTTAGTTAAAATTTTTGTTAACAATTATTGTTCAGAAATCATTTCTTTGTTACATTTTTCAATGTGTTTGTGTGTGTTTTATTCTTTTATTTTTTTAATTTTTGGTATTGTTTCAATAAAAATTTTTGGAAAGTAGTAAATATTAAATTTAGTTTAATATTTAAATTAAATATAAATAAACTGTTTAAAGTATATTTATTTCGTTGAAATCATATAATAGTCTACTAAGGATGTGTTTTTAGGTGGATGTGAGAGGTGGCATTCAGATTTTTGCTGATAAAGTTAGGTGATAACTTCGTTAATAATAATTGATTTATGCTCCTTCTCAAATATGCCCGGAACATTAATAAAAAAAATAAAATATTTAAAAATTTCAAAAAATTTGGTTTTTTTTCTACTTTTTTTTGCTTATAACTTAAAAACTATTCATTTTAGAACAAAGTCCTGTAGGAATAAAACAAAGATAATTAAATATTCTATCAGATGTGATTGGTTAAAAATGTCTTAATTTATCACCCTTGCTTCAAAATATAAAATAAGGGGGCAAAACAAGCCTGTCTTTATTCAATGATTTTCCATCACTTAGGTTACAGTTGGAACCTTCCTAATTCGCTTAGAAAATTTTTGTAATGTGTTAAAATCGTACACCAAATTTCATTAAAATTGACTTACTAGATTTTGCATAATAATTTTGCAGTCTAAACTTTTTTTAAAAAATTAAATTTTTTTAAAATTGTGCACAACAAAAACTAGAACATACAAAGATTTGTCAATTTTTTTACATATAAAGAAGTACTCCACCTATCTAATGCACTTTACAGAATTGAAATCGGATTATTTAAGCAGTCTCAGCAATGTTTAAAATTTCTAAACAATTTTTTGGCTTATAAACAAATTAGTGCTGTGGCCAGGAGGGGGTGCTACGGGCTCCTTTATTTAAATGGACTTACCCAAGTTTTTTTATGTATTTTGACCCGTAGAATACGAATTTTTTGGGTAACAGTTGATCCGGATGTCGATAAGATTGTTATAGGCAAAAAACTTGAGGAATTACAAATAACATCGATTTTTCGCAAAATACAACATTTTTTGTATTTCTTGGGTAATAGTTACCTTGGGTAATAATTAGAATTATTCTTAGCAAAAAATGTTCTTACAAGTTTTTTCGTAGGATGCATAGTTTTCGAGATAAACCCGGTGGAACTTTCAAAAAATCGAGAAATTGCAATTTTTGAACGCGAATAACGTTTAATTAAAAAATAAAATGGCAATTCTGCTGACAGCACTTGAAAGTGTAAGTCAAATTATACCGATTTTAATTATTTGCATTGTTAAAAATTAATTTTTTTATTATTAAACATAGCTATTTGTTTATAAGCCAAAAAATTGTTTATAAATTTAAAACATTGCTGGGGCCCCTTAAATAAATCGATTTTAATTCTGTAAAGTGATTTAGATAGGTAGAGCACCTCTTTATATGTAAAAAAATTAGCCAACTTCTAAATGGTCTACTTTTTGTTCAGAAAGATTTTATAAAATTTGAACTTTTCTAAAAACATTTAGATTGCAAATTTATTATGCAAAATTTATTCGGTCGATTTTAATGAAACTTGGTACGCGATTTAAGTATCTTACAAAGAATTTTATAAGCGAATTATTAAGGTTCTAAGTGCCACCAAAGTGGTTAAAAAATATTGAATAACAACAGACTTATTTTGCCCCCTTATTTTGTATTTATTGCTATATTGCAGAAAAGGTAATACCTTAAGACATTTTTTACCAGTCGTATATCATACAAAATTCAATTATCTTTATTTTATTTTTGTACGAGTTTGTTCCAAAACGAATCGTTTTAAAGTTATATGCAAATAAAACAGAAAAAATCGATGTTTTTCGAAATTTTTAAATATTTTAATTTTTTTTAATATTCCGAGCATATTTGAGAAGGAGCATAAGTCAATTATTATTACTGAAGGTGTCACCTAACTTTATCTGCAAAAATCCGAATGCCACCTGTCACATCCAAAAATAGACGTTTTTTCGCAGATCCTTACTGGTCTAATAATAGAAGTATAACTTCTTACGTGCGTACAAAGTACACACACATTCTTTTTTTAATTAAACTACTATTTTAACAGTGTACCTGAAACCTCGTTTTGCGGTAATAAAAAAGTTGTAACTTCCAAGCTTAAGGATATATTTGGGTAAAACCGTCAAAGATTATTTACAAAACACGAACGAGGAGAAAACACCACAAGTACGAAAACTAATCATGAAAAATATTAATTTAAGAGGCTTGGGGGCATTTCTTAACTGTAGAAAATCCATTTTACGTCTTCTGAGTTTTATGGAAGGGCTTAAGATCCTTAAGGGCGCGTGATTTAGGACCTGCATGTCTTCGTGCGGGTATAAAAAGGAACCAATAACGAGCCCGTTGGGAAATCTGAAGCAGGAGTTTTTCATTTGCTGTCGTTACAGCGTGTTAACATGTCAGCGAAGGTATAGAAACATAGCTGCTTTGACTAAATATGGCCTATCGGTTATTTTAAAATATGAATGATATTTTCAAGCTGCTTTTTTTAAATTGATCTAGGGCACACATATGTATACACGCTTAATTTCGGCAACTATAGACTACAATAGATATATTTTATTATTCTTAATTTTCTCTTACTATTCTTAATAAATTATTAATCCGCTCCTATAAAAGCCTAGGCAGGGCCGCGTTTAGGTCAATTGACGCCCTAGGCAATCCTCTAGTAGCCGCCCTTCGAACATGTACCATTTTTGCAAAAAAAAAATTGCAGACATTTTTATCTAAATGAGAATACAATAAAAGTGGATTTAAACTACGATGTTTATATACCGATAACAGAAAAAATTGTCATTTCAGTTCGATCACATCAGAGACTTCTTTTCAAAAAAAAATTGCTTGACAAAATCGATAAATTATTAACACGTCCTTGCGTCATACTTGATGGGAAATTATTTTTAATTCTTGACATTTTTGAAAATGACCTTTCAGCGGACACGTTAGCAATAGCAATGGCAACTGGAATGCACAAATAAATGTACAAAGCAATGTCAAAATTAGGGAAAATATCTTTCAATCCACTTAGTTCAGTCACTGAAGGTTTTCATCCATCGATTTTCATGAAAATTGGTGAGTAGTTAGAGGATACCTCAATAAACAAAGGTGCCATGATGCCAACTTGCGCTTTTACCGTGGTGGTGGATGGGTGGATGCCACCCCTTCTCGTTGGTGAAAATTATTATTTTTTAAATAATACCATAACTCGATAGAGAGACAAGTTCTAAGCAAAATTTGTTATACAAAGTTATTAATATAAATCAATACTTTTGAGATATTAAAGATAAGATTTTATTTTTTCGTAAAAAAATGCATGTTTTAAAGTTGTTTTTCACGTATAACTTAAAAACTATAAGATTTTACAAAAAAGTTATTATTACCAAAATTGAAGATAATAAAAAGCTGAATACACTACTCACTTAAAGAACTAAACTAATGTTAATTCGAAGTGTGTTATCGGTAATTAAATGTATATTTTTTTTTCAACGAATACTCAAATCTAAGTATTCAAGCTGAAATAACGGGAAACGATGCATTTTATAAAATATATCTGTCAAGCACTTGTCAAAGTACTTCGGAGTACCGGAGTACCTATCAAATGAGTTCCAGTAGAAGTTAATAGTATAACAATTAAGCAAGTTTTGATGAAAATAAGAGAACCTTTTAGAACTATTTAGGAAAAAGTGAAAAATAAAACATAAGTACGCCATTTCCACGAAAATTAAAAATTTTAGTAATCCTTAGAAGAATTTCTTTATATTAGCAAAAGTAATGATTTCAACAATTTTGAAGGTTTAGAATGCATATTTTTGAAAAACAGTTATAATTTAAAAAAATCAGAAATTCTAAAATTTTTATTTTCTTTTGATACTCAAAAAATACTCAGTATACGTAAAAAGTGATATATGTATAACAAAATTTTAGTTTTTTCTGTATCAAATATTTTACCTTTTTACTATTTCTTTATGGTAAAAAATAACAGAGATAGAAACGTGTAAATCTTAAATTTTGCTGCGAAAACCATGTAACCGGGACCATTTAACCTTTTATTTAAAAAAAAAGTAAGGGGTTTAAAAGATTAGGTGGTTTAATAACCATTAAAATTAACTTTCAAATGTTTTTAGGCAAACCTGATATCGTAAAAATTAACGTAGGTAATTAAAAAAAAACAATAACTTTTTGTAAAAATTTTCAAAAGATAAATTCTGAAAAATATTTTTTGTATAAATTTTAATGCTATCAACTTGTCCGGAGACTCATTTAATAGATATTTCTAAGTATGTACTTTGACAAATGTTTAAGAAGTTTATGTAATAAAATGCATAATTTTCCCGTTATTTAAGAGGAAACAGTAGCGATCAACAGTAATTTCCACATATTAATATATTTTTCAAATTGGGCTCTGTACCGCCATTCTTTATTATATTATAAATACGTTTGCCAAATATCTCGAAAAAATATTCAAAATTACAGCCGCAATCTTGGAACGCGTTTTGGCTACCTGTTGATCGCTACTGTATCACCTTAAGCTTGAATACTTAGATTTGAGTACTCACCGAAAAAAATATACATTCAATTACCTATAACTCACTTTTAGTTAACATTAAAAGGTTTTTCCACTAAGGAGTTTATTTCGTTTTTTTATTAGCTTCAATTTTGGTAATAACAATTTTTTTGCAAAATCTTATAGTTTTTGAGTTATTTATGAAAAATCGGTTTAAAACATGCATTTTTCTCACGAAAAATGAAAATCTTTGATCTTGAATCACTCAAAAAGTTTTAAATTATTTCAATAACTTTATGAATGATGTATCTTAGTAGTCTTTATTTTGTATCAGATTTTCAGCTTGTTTAATAATTTCTTCATTGCTTAATTTTGGCAAATATGTTAATAACACGAAAACGTTGATAAATAAGTCGATAAGATTTCAGACGTCTATTCAGGTCTCGTAAAAGAGTGTCGATTTTAATATAGAATGTGTGGATCTTCATCGGATCACTAGTTGAAAAGTTTGGTTCATCATCGGCCCCCTCGTCAAATTGAATTTTTCTTTTTCGCTTTCTTATTTCTTTATATGTTATATTTGAGCACAATTTTTTTGGCTTCCTTGCGGTAAAGCAATTTGAAAGAGCTTCATACTGTTTAATGACAGAACCCAGATCCATAATTTTTATATAAAAATATTTTTTTGTACAGTATTTTTGCCCCCCTCTCATAATGTGCCGCCCTAGGCAACTGCCTATATTGCCTAATGGATAAAGCAGCCCTGAGCCTAGGGCGACATGTCAAACAGGAACGCTATTTGTCCGGGTCAATAACTCCCGGATAATTTTTTTATTTGGATTTTAAACAAATTACGTTATTTAAAAAAAAAATTCAATAAATTATTATGTTTGCTTCTAACGCCACCTGCTGACGTTTCAGCAAAGCATACGGTGCTTACTTTTGACAAAGTCAAAATGAAACAAGCATAAAAACCGCTAAACGCCGTAAAAATGAGTGGCGCATACAATATTCCAGCTACAAAAGAGCTGATATATGAATATTACGTGGCGCGAAAAGGTATTTTCATTTTGATTGAAAATAAAATTCTAGTTTTACTTTAAAAGATGTTTCCATAATACACTCTGGACCAAAATTAACCGGCCACCTTAAAAATGGGTTATTTTTGATGTCATATATCTCCTAAACCTGTTGACCGATTTAAGTTATTTTTTCAATATGTTATAGCCTTATTCCTTGATAATATCATTATAATAATATTTTTGCTATACAGGTAAACTTTCATTGTATACCAGGTGTACGAATCAAGCTGTGTTTTTTTCATAAAGTTTGCATCACCCTGTGGAAAACTGAAATTAAAACCTAACTATAGTCTCATGCTTTCTCAATATTTTGTTGTTTGATTGATTCGCTTATGTTGGATAATAAAAAAGTTAGGTGTTTTAACAATTAGACATGTTGTTTATCAATACAGGGTGTTTTTAAAAAATTTTAGCAAAGTTTAAGTGGTAATTCTACATGAAAAAATAATGACAGTTGGCTTTATAAACTTAGGTTCGCAAATGCTTAGTTTCCAAAATAGGGGGTGTTAAAATTTTTCTGACATACTGACGATTTATTTATTGCTTTAAAACCGGTTGAGATATGCAAATGAAATTTGGTGGGTTTTATGACGTAGTTATTGCATATTTTTTGACATATAATTAAGAATTTAATATTCACCATTGGCGCGCATACGGGTAATATGAACCATCATATTACCCGTATGCGCGCCAATGGTGAATATGAAATGCTTAATTGTATGCCAAAAAATGTGCAATAACTACGTATTAAAACTCGCTAAATTTCATGTGCATGTCTCAACCGGTTTTAATGTAATAAATAAATCATCAGTTTGTCAGAAAAATTTCAACAACCCCTATCTGGGAAACGAAGAATTTGCGGACATAAGTTTATAAAGCAAACTGTCATTATTTTTTCATGCAGGATTACCCCTTAAACTTTGCCAAATTTTTTTAAAAACACCCTGTATTGATAAACAACATGTCTGGTTGTTAAAGCACCTAACTTTTTTATTATCCAACATAAGCGAATCAATCAAACAGCAAAATGTTAAGGAAGCATGAGACTATAGTTAGGTTTTAATTCTAGTATTCTACAAATGCTAGAATATTCCACAGGGTGATGCAAACTTTACGAAAAAAACACAGTTTGATTCGTACACCCGGTATACAATGAAAATTTACCTGTTTAGCAACAATATTATTATAGCGATATTGTCAAGAAATAAGGCTATAACATATTAAAAAAATCACTTAAATCGGACAACAGGTTTAGGAGATATAAGACATAAAAAATAACCCATTTTTAAGGTGGCCGGTTAATTTTGGTCCAGAGTGTATGTATTTGCTAAATTTGAAGTAAAAAGCGCTACAAAATGGCTTCAAAATACAAACTCTATCAAAGTTAACAAATATTATGGAAACATCTTTTAAAATAAAATTAGAATTTTATTTTCCACCAAAATGAAAATACATTTTCGCGCCACGTAATATTCATATCAGCTCTTTTGTAGCTGGAATATTGTATGCGCCACTCATTTTTACGGCGTTTAGCGGTGTTTTATTCTTGTATCAGTTTTTCAAAGTTATTTATAAATTAACTGTATGAAGTTGAATGTAAAGTTTCTCGATTCCACGTTAAGCGTTATAAATGGTCGCTTTTCTAGCATTATCTCTCAAATGATCTAGTGTCCATCGAATGTACACTAGATGTCTTTTTCTGTTCGAAATAGATTGAAAAAAAAATATTTTGATAGCCGGTAAATGAACACGGATTGCCCTATCAAATTTAGCGTCGTAACCACTACAACTACATAGACCATTTCGGTGATAATGGTCAAATGGATTATACTTTGGAGCTTAATAACTTCAAAACGGCTTAACCGATTTTGATCACTAAACATGAGTTTGAAACGTGTTGACAAGTAGTATCTGATACATCCAAGGTAAAGCTATTTCGGCTATACTGAGACGTGTGTATATCTGATCCTAACCGCTTAGACACCATTTGAAAGCTTAACTCAACCTTATTGATTTGGTGTATTTGCGGTTTTCCTGCCTCTCCTTGAACCTAAGATATATATTCCCAGAAAATATACCGTTTTGTACCTACCCAGTCCTATAGCTAGCTTATGGGTGGTCGAAAGTCACAAACTACACCGGTTCTGAATCGGCCCTGACCCCCTCTTGAAACACAGAAAAAAAATCAGATCGGTGTAACTTTTTTACAAACATACGCACATACAAACATTTTATCCTTTTTAAATAGAAATTGAATAAAATTTCTGAGCTCAGTAACTTTTGAATTGTATTCAAAATTAAACATGCGTTGGAAAGGTAATAAGCAGTGCTATCAGAAGCCTCAAAGGTCGGACTTAAATTTTCGAAATTTTTGGGAGTTTTCGGGACGAGAACGAAAAACAGACATATTGGGTTGACATATGGATGGGCGATTTCCTATATTTTACGATGGGATTTGACTCAATTTTCAATTCAGTCAGATTTAGAAAATCGAAAATTTCGTGTATATAAATATAGTGTCGCATGTACGGGGGTTGTGCGCCACTGGCGAGAACTGCCGTTCTCTGGGATATTAAATTTAATTATTATAAACAAGCTAAGTTGTTTAAAAATAAAATTTGAGTATAGTTTAAAAGGACTTTATTAACAAACATCGTTAAAACCGTTATTAGAAATATTTTGCTTTTAATTACAAATGAAATGTTTACATTTGTATAAGGAATCCCCCTTTAACTGGAGTAAATTGACTCTTCTATCTAATTTACGTGTCGTTTCACGTAGACGATTCAAATATCCTTGTTCGAAATAAACTATTCCTTGAGTTTTTCTGTATTCTTTAAAAACAAAGAAAATAGACGGTTTTATTCTTTAAACAGAAAAATAGAAGTCCCGTCATTTGCGAAGGCACTAATTTGCATATTACTGCACTGTATATTAGGGTGGAACGAAAACAATGATTTTATAATTTCAATGTGTAATAGTGATAGAAAGTTGCCTATAGCCATTGTTAAGCCACAAATAAAATATTTTTCGAAACAAAATATTTTTAGAGGTGCCGCAAAAGGGTTGAAAGTTAGAATTTTTAGTTAAATTTTGCGAATTTTGATGATTTTGGTTTGGTAAAAAATAGCTATTGTAATGTCTTAATTCCTATTTGAAATGATAAATACACACTCTAAAACTACTCTTTCAAGATCATTTTAGTTTTAACTTACAATAATCCAATGTTTATTTTTACTAAAACTGGCAAAGTTTGAACTTGAATTCCACACTTAAAGAAATATTTAATAGGAAATATTTATTTCATTCCTTAATACAATTTAACATTCCGACTATAGTAGAAGAGCACACTTCAATTGTAGAGGAACCTGGATCAACCGTGCTAGGGTACATAACTTCTGCTTCCGGAACAGGTGCAGATAACAGGTGCTATAAAAGATAATGGAGCATTTTCAAGAGAATAGTCCTTTAAACATTTCCAATAAAACAGTTGTCGGATTTGATGGAACTGCTACTAACATCGGTATTAACAATGGTGTAATTGCTGCTTTGTTTGTTCTGTACCAATGAATAATTGCCTTTGCATCATTTGTTTTGCACGAGATGGAAAAACTAAAGGCCCTTATGAATTTGGAGGGCTTTTAGGCACAGAACTTGAAATCTGTAACCAGCTTCATGTGGTTAATTTCGTTCCCATACAAAACAACCTCCTAGAGACTAAGGATGATCTAAGCACAGATGAAAAATATTTATACTTGAAATGTGCAAAGCAATCTCCAGTGGTGTATGTCCTTCTGATCTTTCTTTAACAACCCATGGGAAATTAACTCATTCACGATGGCTTACTTTGGCCAATCGCCTTCTTCGATTATATATTGCAACAGAGAATCCTTCAAATAATATGAAAAGTGTAACTATGTATGTGATGAAGGTGTATGTCCCAGTCTGGTTTCATATCAAGCTGAAACCATTTTATGTAAATGGATCAAAACATCTATGGAGACTCATCAAATTTTCACGTTATCTTTGTGAGGAACATCTCCAAATAATTGATCCAGTAATTCAAAGGAATGGTTATTTCTCTCGCCCAGAAAATGTGCTTCTCTTCATGTAATGTGACGTGAGAAAACACATAAGGGAGCTAGGTCTGCAGCGACTTTTGAAGGCAAGATCGGAACTCATAAATGGTGTAAGGAAGTTTGTTGTCCCGAAGCTTAACCTTAATGCCAATGACTAAACTGATATAGATATAATTAACTGAATGGAAGAAGAAATGTCTAAAGAGTTAATTAAAGTATTCGATCAGTGCGTCCTCCCAGTCTTGACGTACGGATCAGAAACACTTACCTTAACTAAAGCCTCGGCTACCAAACTAAGAGTCACGCAGAGAAGAATGGAGCGGTCAATGTTAGGAATAACTCTGCGAGACAAAATCAGAAAAGAAGAAATCAGGAGAAGAACAAAGGTGACTGACGTCATCGAGAGGATAGCCAGGTTGAAGTGGAGATGGGCAGGACACGTAGCCAGAATGACAGATGGGCGATGGACGAAGAGGTTATTGGAATGGAGGCCAAGAGAAGACAAGAGAAGCGTCGGTCGACCGCCTACAAGATGGACTGACGACTTAAGAAAGGTAAATAAAAACTGGATGAGGGCGGCGCAGGATAGATGGGGTTGGAAACGAGGGGAGGAGGCCTATGTTCAGCAGTGGACTTTTGAGGCTGGATGATGAAGAAGAAATTACTAAGCCTCCTATGACAAAACATATAACTGACGAGGACTTAAAAAGTATAGTGAAACAGTGAAGCAAGAGACCCTAGTTGGCAGGTGCAGTATGTGGATTTTCTGTGTTTTCCCTGTCATACAAAGAGCAGTCAAAAGAGTCATAAAGCTCCTGACTGAGTTATCTCTTACTGTTTGTGGTCTTGAGACAAAAATGGCTTTGTTAGAGCAAAGATTGCTTTACAAAAGCTATGCCCAAGTTTTAGACAAAAAACCATTTTATTTAAGTATCAAGATGAATATTGTAACTAAAGAAATCTTATAGCAATGTGTACATATAGCAATGATAGCAATGTTACCTGTTATTAGAAACAATATTTGACTAAGAAATGTTAGCTACGGCACCAGGTTAAATATATAAAATATTTGAAATGTTCTGTATTTTTTTGTTAAAAACCTATCTTTTCAATGCTCTTGCGGCGCCTCAAGATGTAAACCTAGAACAAAAATATTTTGTAGTTTTATTGTAGACATGATAAGGCAACTTTTGAGTGCTATTATAAATTTCTATGAAAGAAAATTATTTTTTTCCTATCCTTTCGTTCCACCCTACTGTATATACAGTCGGAAAAATTAAAGAATAGGTCTTTTCATCGATTTTCATTTGTTTCGAGCTTTGGTCATATGTTGTATAATCCGTGTATAATATTAATATACACGGATTGTACGACATATGACACAGAAGCTCGAAACAAATAACTGTGAATGAAAAGCCATATACGCTCTGAGCTTCGCTGGCGACACGTGTCGCCACTAGCGGATTACTAATGCAACTTTCGCCGGTAATTTTTAAATTTATTATTTAATTGTTATCGCTTAATATTTACAACGCAAAAAAGTAATTAAATTGTAATCGATTTTTTTAAGAATTTCTTACTTCGGATACTTTCACCACTATCGTGTAGATGGCGCTAAGATTAATAGATTAATTTATAATTTATGTAATTATAGGGAATATTAAAAAACCTAAATTCAGTATTTAAAACGTAAGTATATTTAAGGTAAAAATATATACCACAGCTTTGACCATCTAATATTTTGTCTAATTAATGTTTATAATTTCAATTTTAAATTAATCACTTTGACATTTATGTCGAATTTCCAGGAAAGGTTCCCTGGAAGGATCCTGACTTGTCACTACTGGCGCTCACGAAATTTTTAATATCCCCTCTACGTACGAGCTCACAGCGTATACGCTCTGAGCTTCGCTGGTGTCGCTCCTAGAGGATTACTAGTGCAACTTTCACCGATAATTTTTAAATTTATTATTAAATTGTTATCGCTTCAAATTTACAACGCAAAAAAGTAATTAAATTGTAATCCATTTTTTAACGATTTTGCTAATCATTTTAACGTTCTATTAATGAAATATTAATTTTTTACTTCGGATACTTTCACAATTATCGTGTAGATGGCGCTTAGATTAATTTATAATTACATAATATTACGAAATATTAAAAAAACTTAAATTCTGTGTTTAAAACGTAAGTATATTTAAGGTAAGAATATACACCACAGCTTTGACCAACTAATATTATTTCCTATTGATGTTTTTAATTTCAATGTTTTAAATTAATCGCTTTGACACTTATGTCAAATTTCCAGTAAAAGCTTACAGACTTGTGACTACTGGCGCTCACGAATTTTTAATTATCCCCTCTAGCTACGAGCTCATAGCGTATAACCATCACATCAATCACTTATTTTGTATTTGCTCTCTTTTTCTATAATAAACGTTTGTTATTTATAGAAAAAGACAGCAAATACAAAATAAGTGATTAATGTGATCGTTCATAGGTATTCTTTCATTTTTCCGACTGTAAGTCAAAATTAGTTTCTTCCTAAGCAACGCCTTATCATTAAATAATTTCAATACTCAGTAGCAACGCCAGTAACCAATCACCAACTTTAGGGACGGTTCTCAGACCATTTTTTGATGCGTCATAATATGAAAATTAGTGCGATCTCAAATGACGCGACATGACGTTAAGAGTTCTGATCGATACTTATAAGAGTACTTTAGCGATCATGTGAGTGGTATGCACAGCGCAACATAAGAGAGACAAGATTGTATAATGGAGGCTCTGTGATGTTTTGACGTAGAATTTCCTTGAGAATAAGTACGGATTTAGTGTCTTTACGTAGAGCCTTTTACCGAAAGGTACGTTAGAGAGATTTCTTTCTTTGGATGCTTTGTTCCTTTCGCACCTTAAATAGCAATAATTTTATATTAATGCATGATAAGGTAAGGCCTCCTCCTCTTCTGAATTTTATGAAAGGGCTTAAGTTCCTTAAGGACCTGCATGTCGTCATGCGGGCATAAAAAGGAAACAGTCATAATCTTATATTCCCAGGGTACCAACACCATACTTAGATTTTTTTCAACTAAAAGCAGGCTATTGTCCACAAGATCGAGGCCAACTTGGTTTATATGTTATTATATATTTTCGTATATTTTTTAAAACAATTTTCTTTTGAATATAATCTTAGACATTCCACAAGAAAACAATTTCCGAACAGTTTTATGAACTTTTTTAAATTCCAAATAAAACTTTTAACAAAATTGTATTTCTAAATTTGCCAGAACTTTGTAACAAACAAGATTAATTAGGAAAAGTTATTTCATTGTCTTGCCTTTTTAACCTTAGGATTTTCTTTTGTATACAAACACTTATCTCTAAAGTAAAATTGAAGACTGAAATAACGCTGTAACTTTTGTTTGATCTCTTTGCATGACATAAAGACATCATGTTACGGCTGTTTTCAACTCAAAACAAATATAATTTCAGTGTACTGCACACGTATCTTGCTTCCGTTTTCAAGTTAACATGCTATTTGTATTTGTTTAGAATAGTTTAGATGAAACGAGAAAGTTTCGACAGTTTGTTTTACGGAACAAAGTTTTTAAAAAAAGTTTGATCAATATATTGAAAATTATTTTCTATTTAATTCAAAATTTAACTTGTAGCTATTGAGATGTCTACAAATTACCAGAGAGGATAGAATAAGAATTGAGAAAGTAACTCAGCCTATTATGAAGGATAAAATGCAAGGAAAAAGGGGTCCTGGTCCTGGTGGACGACAGATATCCTGGCAGAAAATCATTCGTGACTGGACCGAATTACACACACAGACGCTTTTAAGAAAATCAGAAGATACAGACGAATTTGCAAAAGATATAACCAACCTTCATTAGTATAGTCGACACTAGAAGAAGAAGAAAAATGGAAATAGAATGCTCAATTACAAAAAAATTGAAACACAGAGCCTTGTAGTGGTAAGAGCATAAAATACAAGGAATGCCAGAGCAGAGATGACCGAAAAGAATATTGAACCGGTACCAGTCGGGAAGAAGACGGAGAGGAAGACCTGCTATGAGATGGAAAACCCACATAGAAAATGCTATGATAGATATAGACCTCATACAAGGAGACTGGGAGAATATAGTGTTATGGAGGATGAAAACGGAAAACTCATAATGGGAAAAAGCCGAAGTAGAAGAAGAAGAAGAACAGATAACTTAAAGAATAGGATGAAAAATATAATGATTAATAAGCCTTTCAATACTGAGCACTCTGTCACAACGTGGATTGCTTTGCAATATTTTTTCATATGACCATAGTTTTGACATGTTTGACATTGTGACTTCAAACTAGTAGCGGCATCTTTTGAAAAAATTTAGAACTAATTTTACAATAAAAAATTTAAAATGGCTTAAAATCCTAAACAAAACCCAATGCCTCCATGTAAAAGCTGTTGAATATTGCATTGCCATCGACTACTGAGGTATTATAAAAATTTCAGATATCTAGCTCGTCGGGAAGTATGTTTAAAATCGATTACAAGATTTTTCCCGGATACAGCGACAAAGAGACATATAAAGAGGCGGCAAAGTATATAAAAACGTAATAATAAAGGGAGGCACTTTTCAGTGTCGGTTGCTAGAATGTTAGATATGTATGTTCAGGACCTTGTGTCTCAGTTCTTCAGTGACTATTTTAAGATCCTCCATTTCTGTCGATGCGCGAATATTTAATAAAACTACTCGAAAACTATAATTTTATTTTAGTTGCTATGAGTGAAATTTGGTTTCTTTCTCCTTTAAAGCTTTGATCGTTGAAGAATAGTTGACTAGTGTGTTCATCTGTATTTTAAATTGGTTGTTGTGTAGGCTTTTTACAGTGTAGTATTTGGATACCGATGTGTTAATATTGGTGGAGGTTTAGTTGATGAAACAGAAATGTCATCGTTAGAGAGCGGAATATATGCAACACAACATTACCAAAATATGCGCATATATATGCATTACTTTTACTACAAATATGCAGGTATTTTTTCTAAATTTGTCTAAATATGCAAATGCATATTAAAAATATTCAAAAATAAAACAATATATTAAGTCGTAAGATCTTCAGAAAAGTTGCCTTCAAAAATACGTACAACTTTCCTCAAACAGTCGAAGCCCTCATTTTTTTCTAAAACATTTTTTAATTTATTTCTAATTGTAATCCCTGTATTTCCGGGAATTTTTTGACAATGATCAGAAAAAGTGTTAACAAGATTAACCGAATCACTTGATTGTAAATTCCTTTGTTCTAATGACTTTATTAGATCTGGTAAAAAACTAAAATTAACTTTTATGAACATAAGTTCTTTAGCAATTTGTACGTTACTTAAAGAACAAAGTACGTTACTTAAGCTGAAGAACAAAAACGGAATTGTCTACAATTTGACGGATTTTTGTATTTTGATGCTTCTCTCTATGTCCGTCTTTATAGAAGTAAAAGCGAATTTGTCGAATAAAAACACTCTTTCCAGAAAAATTCCTTTTGTGGGACATGATGCTTTTGTTTGTCAGTTCCTCATTTAAAAAATGAAATGTGAAAATGAATGTAACTTACGATTTTGGAACAGGCCTTGCAAAATACATTGTCTCCACTTAGATTTAACTCGGGAAAACACTTTATCCAAGCACTTTTTTGAATGGTAGACATATTTAAATTTAATATATACCAATCACTTCAAAAACACTAAATACGATACAACGTTTACTTTAAACAAATGTTGGCCGGAAACTGACAAAATAATTATTAGACCCTTAAAAGCAGGTAGGTACAGTTATGGTCACTGAATAGTTTACACTTTAATTTTTATATTGTAATACTGTAAAATTGCAGTGTCGTACGGATTTGATAAATGTCAAAGTCAAAAAATCTCAAAAAGGCAATTCTTGTCAAAAATTTCGTGAGTGTTGAAAAATAAAATAAGAAACTAAACCATATTAAGACCATAATCCATTTTATTCAAAAAAACTTCTTTATATATTTTCCATTTTGATAAATTTTGTAAAATTTATTTTTATTATCAACCTATTCTAGGTACACCACTGGCAACGTCACTTTGATGCAAGTGGTGCGTTTAAACGAGGAAAAATTTAAAAAATCGGCTCCTAGATAAGCCAGCCTGTAAACTATTCACTGGCCGTAACTGTACCTACGACTTGCTACGCTAATAAAATAATATTTTTCTGGGAACACCCATAATTGTTAAATTCAGGTGGTAATGGGAAAGTTCAGATGAGCGACAGATAGATAAATAACGAGCTCGTTCATATCGAAGTTATAAAATTCCAACTAAGAGAGGAAAATTTTAAACTTTTATATAATTTATTTTTAAAATATGCAAAATAAATCGTGTTTAGCTTAAATATGCAATGTTGTGTTTGTTGTCTGAAAATATGCAATATATGCATCTATATGCACTTTGCATATATTCCGCTCTCTAGTCATCGTCATTATTTGTTTTTTGAAGTGAATACTTCTTGTTCGTTATGCAATTTTGGCGGATGTAAAATCGTATGCGGCGTACCTCGAAAATCATGACGCGAGTGGTACTTTAACTTGCAGTTACCTTTCGCGGTATAGGTACGTTATACTTAAACTTAAGGTATTTAAACAAATTATTTAGGTACGTTATATTAAAGTATTATTTTTAAAATTGAATAAAATAGTTATATTTTTAAAACAAATTGTGTTATATTCAAACAAGAATTATTGTGTTTGTATTTATATCAGCAAAGCATATATTATTTACGTTTGAGTTTGACAGATCCATCAATGTCAAACTAAATTTTAAACAACTAAATGGCATTTGATAGTGGATGTAAACAACTAAGATGTTTAAAAATAAGATTTGAGTGTAGATTGAAAAGAATAATTTATGAACAACTTTAAAAATGTTTGTACAGTTTTATATAAAGGCCCCCCCTTTAACTATTTACTAAATTTCTTCAAAAATTAAATTTTTTGCCAAACTTTAAAAAAATATTGGTTACTTTATTAAGAAAAATAATTTAAAGCTTTATCTAACTTTATTCTTATTTGGTTCAGATGTAAGACGTTTATTATTTTAAAAATTTGAAATAAAATTTTTTGAAAGTTTTTTAATTAAAGTTAATAAACACATATAATTCAAAATTTGTTTACTTTTAGATAAAATTTAAATTAAAAATAGAGCTTTCTAATAAAGTTTCATACGTCAAATAAACGTCAATACTTAAATATAATTTTTCAAAGTTCTCTGAAAAATTGTTGGTTTTTAGCATTGATTGGGGATTTGAAAGCTAAATATTTTGCAAGGAAGAATGTAACAACTGAAGATATTGCTAATAGTTGTATTCCTGTCCGTATTGGTGTAATTAAGATCAAACCAGTGAAAATCCGGAGAAGTCAGGTGAGATCCTTTGAGATCCTTTTTTTCCTTTCCAATTTGCGAAAGGGTTTGTGGGTACTCTCACATATTGTGTTGTGGTCTTGGTAACCAGGACTTCACACATTATGAACAACACACAACCAACTACATCTACACAAAACACCCCTAATTCCATCCCAAAATCTTATGTCGCTGCCACACTCTCCAGGCCTCCTCCCCCTTCGTTTCCTAAAAGGGAACAAGCTGTTGTCATGCATTCCATCCCAAATACCGTTTTGTTTGAATATATTAAAGCCATTGGTGAAATAGTTCAGCCAAAAAATATTACTTTTGCGTCTCGCATTCCGAACAATCGAATTTGCATTTTTCTCACGTCGACCGACATCGTTGATAAACTATTGAAAAATACACCACATATCACAATTAATTCTACCATCGTCCCTATCCGCAGGCTAATTTCTCCAGCCAAAAGAATCCTTATTTCTAATGTATGTCCTTCCATCCCGCATTCACTGATAGAACAGTCTCTAAAAGATATTGGCTTACAGCTAGCAGCACCTGTTACTTTTGTTAAATGCGGAACATCGGATGATCAATATGCTCATATCATGAGTTTTCGTAGGGTTACATTTGTTTTCCCTGACAAGGAGGACTTCGAAGTGCAAACTTCTCTGCTAATCAATCATGAAAATACTTCCTCAAGAATATTTGTATCCACTGACAGGCTAGAGTGTTTTCATTGTAAAATTACGGGACACACCGCGGATTCTTGCCCTAAAGTCCCCAGTGGACCAGACCACACACTTATTTCGGCTAATGCTTCTCCCTTATCTTCACTTTCAGCTGACTCTTTAACTACATCAAAAGAACTTCCTTCTTCAGAAATTGAATCCATCCCCGTTAACGACACACCTTCATCGACTGCCATTACGGACCTATTCATCCCTCCTCCAACTAATACAAAACCCATATTGACTGTAGGACAAAAAAGAGGACACTCTAATGATAGTTCTCCTGATACTCCTACCATTCTCTCTCCCTCCACTGCTCTTTCCCAATCAACTTCTTTAACCCCTCCGTTATTCACGATGCCAGCCAAACCAGCCAACAAAAAGTCCAAATCTAATCATCGATCAGATTATTCAATGGGGCCTGATTGTATTTCTTGTATAGAAACAGTTTACAAAGATAATCCGGCTAATTTTACACTTAATTCAACTCAACTTATTGCTTTTCTTGAGAATTCTTTTGGATGTCCGACGCCACTACAAGAAGCTCAAAAATTTTCCTCTGACATAGATGGCATTCAAAACGACTTATCTCAGCTCTACACAGCTACAAAGGAACGATCACTAAAAAACCGTATCACCAGAATCTTGAAAAAATTAAGACAACATTCTTCCTTCGCTGAATCACAGGACTGTATTAGTGCCTCTTCCGATAATCCTTCTGATGTTGAATCTAATTACAGCACTCATAATGAATAGTTATCCTTTCAAGCTAATTCAATGGAATTGTGATGGGTTCTTCCCTAGGCTGGAGAGAATCCAACACCTAACATCACAATTTAAACCTAACATTATATGTCTGCAAGAAACCAATGCTAAGAATTCCAAACTTCCTCATTTAAAACACTTCGAGGGGTACCACTATATAAGGACTAATTGCATAAGAGCCAGTGGAGGCACCTCTATCTTTATTTCTTCTGATATTTTCTCATCACATCTTCCACTCTCTTCTAAATTAGAAGCCATAGCTGTAACTTGCTGGTGTCCGAATAAACTTACAATCTGTAATTTATACATTCCTCCCAACTACCCTCTCAAAGAGGAAGAGCTGGTAAACTTAATCTTTGAACTTCCTAGCCCCTACATACTTGTTGGGGACTTCAATGCTCATAATGTGCTGTGGGGTTCCAACCACACATTTGCTAGAGGTAAAATTGTTGAAAATGTTATTAATTGCTCGGGTACATGTCTGTTAAACACGGGCTCTCATACTCACTTTAATATTTCTACTGGTACCTTCTCCAACATTGATCTAAGCTTTAGTGACCCAAAATTAGCTCCTACATTAACATGGCATACATCTGATGATCTCCACGACAGCAATCATTTCCCAATCTTTATAACCAACTCAGATACATCAAATTCTCAAATATTGACTAAAAGTTTTTGGCGCTTAAATAATTGTAATTGGTCTGATTATATTAGTGAAACTGATTATTGCCTACCTAAACTCACTCTAACTGACAACATTGATATGGACGTCACCCAATTCGCAAACACAATTCGCCTTGCTGCTGAAGCACATATTGGAAAATCAGTCATTTCAGCTGAACAAAAAAGTGTCCCATGGTGGAATTCCTCTTGCGAAAACGCTGTGGAGCAGCAAAAATCTGCTCTAAAAATTTACAGCAGAAACAAATGTCAGGAGAACCTTATTGCACTTAAAAAAACAAGAGCGAAATCTAGATACATTATTAAATTAAGTAAGAAAACTTCATGGAGACAATATATCTCCTCCATAAATGAAAATAGTAGCCCAAGCCAAGTTTGGAAAAAAATTGGACAAATACAGGGCAAAAAAACTAATCTTAAGATCTCCAATCTCCTTTTTAATCAAAAGGTTATCATTGATAATCAGGAGATAGCCAAAGTTCTGGCAGAAAACTTTAAAGAAAAGTTTCACAACAAATCTGGGCCTAACCCTGTATCCTCTACTCTTCCTTCACCCTTTCCTTATTGTTCTCCAGTTTCACAAGATATCAATTATCTGAATTCTCCTATAACCTATTCCGAATTAAAATCTGCACTCAAATCCTGTAAAAACACAGCTGCTGGCCCTGATGACCTTCCATACATATTCTTAAAGAAATTGTCATCTTCATGTCTATACAAACTTCTCGAGATATATAATAAAATATGGATTTTCCACAAATTCCCGAATGAATGGCGAACGTCAATAATATTACCAATCAAAAAAAAAGATCTACCTGCCTCTGTCCCTGATTCTTATAGGCCTATATCCCTTACCTGTACCATGTGTAAAATACTTGAAAAAATTATCAATAAACGTCTTGTGTGGTATCTCGACAAACACAAAATTATTCCTAAAGAACAATCTGGCTTTAGACGACACAGATCCACTCGTGACAATCTTGTCCTTCTACAAAGTGACATCGCCAGCTCAATAAATAAAAAGTATGAAGTAACGGCTGTCGTTTTTGACATAAAAGGAGCATTTGACACGATTAATCGACAAGCTATAATCGCCAAGTTAAAGCAGCATAATACCACCGGAAATATATTTTATTTTATACAAAATTTTTTGTCTCAAAAGACGTTCAAAGTTTCTGTAAATGGTGTATTCTCTTCTGTTTATACTCAAACCAATGGCACCCCTCAAGGTTCAGTGTTAAGCCCTACCTTATTTAACCTCGGCATAAGTGATCTTTGTTTTAATTTACCATCTCCTACTAAATATGTAGCTTATGCAGATGATTTAATATTATATTGTCATGGTCGTTCAGCTTCCACTAGTTCGAAAATTTTGCAAGCGGCCATAAATATAGTAATCTCTCGGACCCACTCTTTGGGACTAACTTTATCCCTCACAAAATCCAAAGTTATTAAATTTAGTAGACGGCCTCCAATGCCCCCTACACCTCTATTTATAAATGATTCACTTCTTCCCGTAGTTGATCATTGTAAAATACTGGGATTGACGTTTGACTCTCGCCTCTCTTGGAAGCAACATATTCTCAATTTAAAAAGTGCATGCCACAAAAGATTAAACATTCTTAAAACACTGTCTCACTATCACTGGGGTGCGGATGAAAAGTCGCTCCTTAAAGTATATAAAGCACTAATTCGCTCTAAATTAGATTATGGTAGTATTGCTTATATGTCTGCTTCAAAAAGAGATCTGGATTCCTTAAACTCTATCCATAACACAGCCCTTCGACTATGTCTAGGTGCATTTCGTTCCAGTCCATCTGAAAGTGTCTACTGTGAAGCCGGTGAGCCTCCTCTCTGGATTAGACAGCAATATCTTCTTCTTTCCTATGCTGCATCTGTCTCTTCTAATCCCCTTAATCCTGTATACCGTTTATTCACAACAAACTATACCACCCCTTCACCAATAATAAAACCTATATTTTGTATATTGTCCACAATAACAAGCGACATCAATTTTAGACTAACAAATCCCATCCCCTTTCATCGAATTCCTCCTTGGATTATGCAGACCCCTCAAACTAACACAAATTTAACAAAATTCAATAAATATAAAACACCTAAAAAACTCATGATAAAAGCTTTTTTTGAAATTATACACAATAACCACTTTGATCAAGTAATATACACCGATGCTTCCAAAAGTGATTTAGGGGTTGGCTGTTCAGTCACCTCTCAAAACAATCTCATTTGTGCTTCTTTTATTCCTCTTCTGTGCAGCGTACATACTGGAGAATTATATAGTATCTTACAGGCTGTTAAGAATATTAACCTCCCGAATATAAATGTTGCCATTTGTACAGACTCTCTAGCTTCAATTTTATGCATTCAGGAATTATTTACCGATCATCCTCTTGTCCAAAATATCCATCATTGTTACTACCACCTTTCTACCTTAAACACTAAGATTACATTTATATGGATTCCGTCTCACATTGGTATACCTGGCAATGAACTTGCAGATCAGCATGCTAAAACGGCTTCAACAGATACCACGTCAACAACCCACATCCAAATTTGTAAAGATTTGAAAACAGAAGCGTACAGATTCACATGGAGCTTATGGCAAACCCACTGGAGTTCCTTAAATACATCTTTACGTGCAATCCAGCCCTCAGTATATAAGCCACTTTACACTGGCCCCACAAGACTCTCTAGACAAGACCTTAGAAATATAAGAAGAATCCGTATAGGCCACACCAAACTTACTCACGGCTTCCTGATGTCATCAGATATCCGGCCTATCTGTTTAACATGCCAGTGCCAACTTACCGTGAACCACATTATTACCCAATGTCACCAGTTCAGTGTAGTAAGACTACAGCTCAAACTAAAACCGCAGCTATGTGACATTCTAAGTGATACCAACCAGTTAGACAGAGTTCTTCAGTTTTTTTAAAAAAATATCATTGTATCATAAACTTTAATTTTTTTTTATGACATAACTTGTTAATGCTCTTTAATTATACCTCTTGTAATCTTGTTTGTAATCGTCCCGTGCGAGTGGCCATAGTTGCCGAGCACGTTAATGTAAATAAAAAAAAAATAAAGTTTGAAATTTCATTCTGGTAAGTATAAAAGAAAACTTTATTAGTAGGCATAAGTAATCAAAATCAGAGGTACAGAACTCAGACTCAAAATTCATGTTGACCTGTGTAATATATCATAAAAAACATTTTTCTTTAAAAAAGTCAAATTTATTTGGTATATACTTCACGTATAAAATTCAGATGGAACATTTAGGAGAATAAATTGCCCGTTCAATCTTTTTCAACAGTAATAAAAGTGCCATTAGCGTTAAAATAAGGCGAATTAAAGAACTTAAAGTAAAATCCACTTCTAAGTTTTAAAGTAGAGTTTGGGAGTAGATTATCGGCAAAACTTCAGCTATTTCACAAATTATTTATAATGATAATTAATAATTTTTAAAACTACCAATACTTTTATTTATACACTATAATAAGTGGCTCAATAAATATAGGGGCAGATATAAGTCAACTGGGAAATTTGTAAAAAAATAATTTATAATAAGTGTTCAAATAAAGTGTTTCATACATACAAGACCGCAACTATGTCAGTGAAACTACATACATAAAAATACGGATCATATACCAATCGACCAATACTAAACAAACGTATACCAATACTAAACAAACACATGGATAAAGCTGTAGTAAATTTCATTCCATACTCCAACAGAATTATCCTCTTACAATTAAATCAGAATAAACCCAAATTAAACATAATACAAGTTTATGCTCCGACTGCGGACAAACCAGAGAGCGATATTGAAGCTTTCTACGAAGACCTAGACAATATTTTAAAATCCATTAAAACGCAGGATGTTACAATTATAATGGGAGATTTTAACGCAAAGGTTGGAGACGAAAAAGTAGAAGAATGTACAGGAGGATATGGTCTGGGCAACAGAAACGAAAGAGGTGACAGGCTTATCGAATTTTGCCAAAACAATAATTTTGTCATAACTAATACATTGTTTAAAATGCCAAAGAGAAGACTATATACCTGGAAGTCACGAGCAGATCAAGAAGGGAGAATTGTAAGAAACCAAATAGATTATGTATTGATTAGACAAAGATACAAGAACGCAACTATATCTTCAAAAACCTATCCAGGTGCCGACATAGGATCAGATCACAATCCAGTAGTGACCAAAATTAGGCTCAAAATGAAAATAATAAAACGCAGAACAACAGATGTAAAAATCGATACAAGTAAACTAAGAAACCCACTCATAAAACAACGCCTGACAGATGAAATTAATAACCGTTTAATGAATGTTAAAGAACAAATCCAGCAAAATACTGAAACAGAGAAAAAATGGTTATTAATAAAGACAGAAATAGATAAATGTCAAAAAGAAATTCTTACACCAATCAGATACAAAAAGAAACAATGGATGACGGAGGAAATCTTAGATTTAATGGAAGAAAGACGTCAGCATAAAAACAAAGATAATCAGATGTACAAAAATGTGGATAAACAAATAAAATCCAAAATTAAACAGGCTAAAGAACAGTGGTTAAAAGAACAATGCGCAGAAATAGAAGAACACCAGAAAAAACATGATAATTTTAACACACATAAAAAATTAAGGAATTAACGCAGACCAACAGAAAAAGAAAACCGGGAATACTAAAAGATACAGATGGGAAACTTGTGTTGAGTACTAACGAAAAATTAAAGAGATGGACAGAATACATAAATGAATTGTTCAAAGACAATAGAACAGAGCAGATGGAAGTCGAAGTAGAAGATGATACGGTTTTGAAGATATTAAAAGAAGAAATTAAATCGGCATTAAAAAACAGCAAAAATGGTAAAGCATGTAACGGTCCACCCGTTATAATATAATTTTAGCTCTTTAATTATTTTTTATAATTATTTTCTCTTGACCTCCCAATTAATTTCTGTAACTTTCTCGTAAAGGACCACTTATGTGACGTCACACGTCGACGTCTGCGGAACAATTGTAGAATCGTTCCGTGACATTTAATTCATGTTCTGTGGTCGTTTGAGATGCTCCTCTTGGAAGGTGAGGGAGAAGTTCCGTGGCACGTGGCACTTGTGGTTGGAGATTCAACGAGCATGGATGGGTGGCGTGTGCAAATAGTAGGTCAAATTTAGAGGTTAGACCTCCAATATGTGAATTTTGGAGTTTGGATCACCAAAAACTTATTTGTGGAAGGAATAAGTAATTAATCCAATGGGATTTCTGCAGAACATCATCGTATCACACGGTAAATAGCAATATCTGTTTTTTATAAATAGTTTTTATAACCACCTGTTGTCACTCTTGTTCCAGGTGACAAAATATATATTCTTTCTGATGTGTGCGATGTGTAAATTTAATCAGTGAATTGTTCTTTTAATTATTCTATTATCTATAAGTCATATCTTTTAATTAGTCCCATATCTATAGATAATATTCATCCAGAGAAAATTCTAATAGCTTTAATTTTTTTGGTTATACTAAAGTAACTTCTAATATCATTTATAAGTACCCTATAATAATTACTTTAAAGAAATCATATTTATTCCAAATCCACATGTCTGTAATGAGAACTCACATAAACTTTGTCAAGGTCAAGTACTTCAGTAATTCAGAGGTCTCTTTTTGTGTGTTTTTTTATTACTATCTATTAAAAAAAAAAACACTTTCCTAGTTTTTCTTCCTTTTCTTTGATTTATTGTATACTTGGGAAATTGAAATAAACGGGAGTTATGTTTTTTGTAGCCACCCATGTGAGAACTTAAAACACCTCGAAACACCGTGAGGCCAATCTCCAACCATAAGTCGCCAGGGAATACGTCTTTTTGGGAACAAGCTATGGGAGCGTTCCAGCTCAATTTTCGTCTTGGCACCTGGGCCTACAGGAGTCATGGGGTCGCACCATCCTGGTGCATCATTTTCTAGGATGCAACCGCAACCTCGTTTGGGAACATTTAGTGAGGTGTTTTAGTAACTATTGGTTTTTTTTTATATTTCAGACATTTGATTTAATGCACCATGTTAATTAATTTTTTTTCCAGATTTAGGTTACCTCTGGTTTTTTTTTTTTGACATATTTTTGTATATTAGATTATTTGGTTCCCAAACTTTGTATTTACGGTAACTTCTTGTGCACAGGAATAAGCCTAGAGAAAATTAGGTTTTTAATACTTTATTATTGCTTTGATATTGGTTTATGTAATTCGGGTAAATTTATTTTGTAATATTACTAGCTTGTTTCCCAAATATTTTACTGTTATTCGCTTTATTCCATTTGTTCGGTTAATTTAGGTCATCGTCGGTATTTATCTCAACTTCACTTCTACTTTAGTCAATTGTATATTTAACTTTATTTATTCATTATTGTATTTTCCCTTAGTGAGGCTTGGGCCTATTTATTTGTATTATTTTCATCTTTGTCGGTTTCATTTAGTTGTACGTAGCAAGCGTACTATAACCATTTGGTAGAAGACTCATGTGAGTGTACCCTATATGTAAGCAAGAGGTATCTAATTTTGTAAAAGATAACATTAGTGTTGTTGTATTGTATAATATCCTCTTTAAAATATAACTTTTTGTATAACTTATGTCATTTTAGAGTCACAGCATAATATGAACTTGCTTAACTCAGAGATTGTTAAAAATCTGGTAGTTATTTTTAATAAATATTTATTTATTTTGTATATCAATTATTTTATTATTCCTTTATGTTTGGTATTACAGGTTTAATATATTTAATATTTGAAAGCAGTGTAAGATACCTGGGAAAATGATCGAAGATCATTTTCATGGCGCCCATGATTTGTTAGATTTATTTATCTTGTTCGTCTTTAGCAATTATCCATCTTCATTCAGTTTCAGTACATTATTCTTATTTGATTATTTCATCTTTTAGTCATCATTACTATCTATATAGAGCTACTGTTCTTCGACAGGCATGCAAACGAGCCGTATCCATCCTTGAGTGTCAAGTTGCTCTCTTGCATCTATAGCTAGCCAACTCTATTCAGTTTGCCTCTGTCTCTTCCTACTTCTACTTCTATCCCTTCCAATCCCCCTTTCTTCAGTACTACTGCACTTTAGTAGTATTTTTCCTATTGCGGCTTCTCAACATAGAAGCCACTTCACCCTTTTCTTTACACGCCCTTCCTTCACTCATTTTTTCATTACTTCTGTTGGAGTATATCACTCCAACAGAAGTTCATTTTTGTTAGGTACCTTTCTTTACAGCCCATCTCTCTACATCTATGTCCCATTAGTTATCTTTTTTTTTTCCTTACTTCTGTTGGAGTACCTATATCTTTCTTTTTACTTTCACTCCAACAGAAGTTTTCTTATTTTTGTTACAAGCAGTAGGTCCAGACCAAATCCCAGTAGAAAGCTTAAAATGTATAAATGATGAAACCTTAGACATTATCGTAGACTTGTTTAACACAGTGTACAAAACAGGAAACATACCAAAACAATGGTTACTCTCAACCTTTTGTGCTATCCCTAAAAATACAAACGCTAAAGATTGCAGTGAATACAGAACAATATCATTAATAAGTCACATTCTCAAATTATTCTTGAAAATAATACATGGTCGTATAAACAAAAAACTAGAAGAAGGAATAGATGATAGTCAGTTTGGGTTCAGAAACGGACTAGGAACCAGAGAGGCGTTATTTGCTTTTAATGTGTTAGCTCAAAGATGCATGGACATGAATGTGGATGTGCATGTTTGTTACGTTGATTTTGAGAAGGCTTTTGACAAAGTAAGACATGAAAAATTTGTCCAAATTCTAAAGACAAAAAACATAGACAAAAGGGACTTACGAATAATAACAAACCTTTACTGGAATCAAAGAGCACAAATTGTAATAGATAACGAACCCAGTCCAGAAATTGAAATCAGGAGAGGAGTTCGGCAGGGATGTATTATGTCTCCATTACTCTTTAATGCATATAGTGAAGCCATTTTGGAAGAAGCATTGCTATCTCAAAGTGAAGGAATAATAATTAACGGAAGATCTATTAACAACATAAGATATGCAGATGACACCGTGATTATAGCAAGCTCTGCTGAACAACTCCAACTACTACTGAACAAAACAAACAATTTCTGTAAGGAATATGGACTAAAAATGAATATAAAAAAGACCAAATACATGATAATAACTAAGAAAACAAACATACAAACAAGCATATATTTGGGAAATGTACCGATAGAAAGGGTTGATAAATACAAATACCTAGGAACCTGGATTTCAGAGAAAAATGATCAAACAACAGAAATAAGGACCAGGATAGAAATAGCAAGAAATGCGTTTGTAAAAATGAAAACAGTTCTCTGCAACAAAGACCTTAGCTTAGAACTGAGAGCAAGAGCTTTGAGATGCTACGTGTTCTCGATACTACAATATGAACTTGAAAGCTGGACATTAAAGCAAGAACACATAAATAAGCTACAGTCGTTTGAAATGTGGTGTTACAGAAGAATGCCTAGAATAGCATGGACACAGAGGAAAACGAACACGGAAGTACTGCGAGAAATGGGTAAAGAATGCGAAATAATAAACACAATAAAAATAAGAAAGTTACAATATCTGGGATACGTAATGAGGGGACCGCGATATGAAATGCTAAGACTGATAATACAGGGAAAGATAAGAGGCGGAAGGAGTATAGGAAGAAGGAGAGTGTCATGGTTAAAGAATTTAAGGGACTGGTTTAGATGCAGTTCTATAGAACTCTTTAGAGCAGCGGTGGATAGAGTAAAGATAGTGATGATGATATCCAACCTCCGATTAGGAGACGGCACTTGAAGAAGAAGAAGATACCAATCGACAGAGGAGTCCAAGAGGGCGATACCTTATCGCCTAAACTGTTTACCGCAGTACTAGAATATGCTTGTAAAAAACTTAACAACGAAGAGAGAGGCCTGAATATTGATGGTAGAAGATTAACAAATTTGAAATTCGCAGACGACATAGTTTTGTTCTCTGACAACCTCAAGGAGATATGTACAATGTACAATGCTTTATGAACTTCAGTTAGTGTGTGCCAGTGCGAGTCTTAAAATAAACTTTTCCAAAACAAAATTCATGACAAACCTATTACCTAGTTGAAATATCAATATTGGAGACAACGAAGTATAGCTGGTGGAAAAATATGTATAACTTGGACACGAAATAAAGATCACAAGAGACAACCAAACATGCGAACTACGAAGAAGAACAAACCTAGCATGTGCAGTCTATAAAAAGCATCTGTAAAAGAGATATTCCAATTTCATTAAAACGTAAAATATTTGACCAATATGTGGTACTTGTAATGACCTATGGTGCTGAAACTTTGAGCTAATGCTGAGTATATCGCTTCGTGACCGAGTGAGAAATGAGGACTTAAGACGAAGAACAGGAGTTACCGATGCAGTGGCGTACTGAGCATGGTTCCGCGGAACCAGGGCACGGGCCCCGCAGGGGCCCACTTTAGCGAGCTTTTTTGCTTTGAAGAAGAAAAAAAAATCGGTCACTTCTCTTAACCCGAAAATCCAAAATGAGGTGAAGATTTACTTTATACGATTTTTCATAGTGCAATACTGTGAAAAATACTGGTTATAAATTTTTTTCGTGATAACGAATGTCTTATTTATTTTTTATACTCATTTGAAATTTTAAAATGGTCCTAAAATTTAAATTTCCCGCCAAAAATTAAAAAAAAAATTTGACCAGAACTTTTTGAAACTTGAACTTTTTTATATTTAAAGTTTTTCGCTAGCTCTCGATGCGGCTGAGATAAAAAATAAAAACATAAAAAGCCTAATTAGGCTCTAAGTGGGTCACATGACCACCTAGGGGGCTAAAAATTTCAGAAAGTGAGTTTATCTATATGTGCTAAACGGTGACCTATATGGAATTCAAATCGACTTGGGGTCATTTTTCATTATCTTACCCAGCGTCAGTATGAAAAACAATAGGATTAATATTAATTACTGTTTAAAATTAGATTGAGTTTTTATAAGTATATGACAAAATATAAATATGATGATTTATATTTAATGTTGCAGAAGTGCAAACAGAGCCGCAGGTTACCTGAATGACACAATATGAAGAAATAAAACTATCGGAAAAGAAATGAAAGGCAGAATTTACAAAACAGTCATCAGACCAATAATGACATACGCGGCAGAAACACGATCCGACACAGAGAGGACAAAAAGATTGCTCGAAACAGCGGAGATGAAAACCCTTCGAAAAATCGATGGTAAGACTCTATAGGACAGAGCTAGAAGTACAGATATACGACAGAGATGCAAGGTGTATAACATTAATAACTGGGTAAGAAACAGAAGAATTGAATGAAATGACTACATAAGCCGAATGACAACAAATAGGACAGTCAGGACAGCGAGAGACGGTTCCCCAATAGGAAGAAGATCAGTGGGAAGACGACGAAAACGATGGAACGACAACTTACTAGAGGCACATTGAAAAAACAGACAGTCATGTCTATACAAAAAGAAGAAGAAGAAGATATTTAATGTTTATTCAAAACTCTTGATATACAATGTGTGTTTGGGCGGGCGGGCCCGCATTTCAACTGGAACCAGGGCCCGCATTCCAACTGAAACCAGGGCCCGCTGATCTATCGGTACGCCACTGTACCGATGTTATTTCCCGAATTGCCACACTGAAATGGAACTGGGCCGGACACGTCGCCCAATCAGTGATGAAAGGTGGACGAAGAGATTACTTGAGTGGAGGCCGAGATTAGACAAAAGAAGTAGTTGACCCCTACTCGTTGGGCTGACGATCTAAAGAAAATGTCAACCATTCATCTCAATACCTGAATCTCTACAATGACGTAAACTTAACGAGAACGTTCTCTGTGAACAAAGAAAGGAAATGAATAGAATCTAGAGCTGGAATATGGAGGTGTTGGGACGCAAGCTGATGTTGAACTCACCCCCACACAGTAACCACCTACGTTGAAGACGCATATCGCCTAAGCGAGGGTGCATACCGTTCAAGGATTCGTATTGAGTACTGCGTAGTGAGATGAGGAAGGAGGAACTAGAAGTTCTTCTTCTTTATCTCCCGACGAAGGTTGGCTATCATTATTTCTATTCCAACTTTTGACACTACAGCCCAAAATAGTTCAGTTGAGGTGCAGCAAAACCATTCTCTGAGGTTTATCAGCCAGGACATTTTTCTTCAACATATGCTGTGCCTTCCTTGAATCTTTCCCTGCATTCCCATGTAGTATATGACCCAAGTGTTGCAGTTTTCTTATTTTGATGGAATCCGGTATCTACCTGGTGTTCTCTATTCTTCTTAGCACTTCTTTTTGATTATTCTGCCTTTCCAGGAGATTCTCAGCATTCTTCGATATGTCCACATTTCAAATGCCTCCAATCTATTGAGACATTGGTTTTTCCATGTATGCAGGGATTAAAAATATTGTTCACAAATGATTTTAATACTAAAACTTATATTGTATAATATATAAATAAATCCTAGGATTTTGTATGCTTTTCTAGAACAATATTTTCGCCATAAGGTTTTGTCTTATCATTCGAGATGGAAAGTATCAATTTATTTAGTCATCCCATTTTTCTTGAAATCCTTTGATATATCAATCACTGAACCAGAGCAGAGCTCAAATAAAGGTTCATTTGCTTTGGGCGAAGCGTAAAAGCTGATTTGTTTCCCTTTGTGTACACAGCACTATTGTTCGCTTGCAGTTTCTTAAATTCTAAAATAACTGAAGTATACTTCGGGGATTTAAAACAAAAGAATATGATTTAATCATATTGAAGTTATAAAAGAATGTATCTAATAAACTAAAAGTCAAACAATTAGGCATGTAAGTCATAGATTTAATGACATCATAACCCACCGCGCACTGGTACAAACCTGCCGGCAAATAATTTCAACAAAATTTTCCTCTATATGTATTAGTTTTTTCCCTACCATCAAGTTTATAAGGAAAGCGCTGTTATCAAATAAAAAACATGTGAGTTTGTGCCCAATATAATTATAATCAATAAGTATGTGTTAAAAAAAAAACAATAAGATTTATCTAATTTTTTCGTAAAAGCTTTCTGAATTTAATATTTAATATATTGGGACAATTTGGTATTTCAATCAAAAACAAGTTTTCTTTATCACTGGTTCCACGTTAGATACTATTTCGTTAAAGACCCATATACTTATCTTAAAGACCGAACGAAATACGGCCTAAAACTAAATTGTAAGAAGAAAAAAATAATGATTATTAGTAATAACATCAATTTAAATGCTCAAATTACAATAAGCAATATACCGTTGGATAGAGTGGAGAAAATATGCTCTTTGGGATGCAATATTAGGGATAATTGGAATCATAGTTATGACTATGTCATAATATGACAGGATACTCTTTACAGTCTTCTGAGTTCTTAGATGTTATGTCTTTAATGTCCTCCTCTACGGAGTGGAAAGCTGGAGTCGTTTTCTTAGGGATCGCATTGCAAGTAAATAAAAGGCAGATTCGTTTTTAATTGTTATGAACAGCATCGATGGCAGAAAAAAATTGTAAGAAAGTTGTGTCTGATATATTAAGATCAATTATTTTCAATGGGAAGTAAGCCATAATTTTACCAAAAAAAGGATTTTATTAACGTGTCGACGCCTAAGTCGGGTGTGGTTGTCAAAATACAAAATAATACCTACTAAATTAAACAAAAATGTTGTTGCTTAGTAAAAAATTATTCTAATGAAGAACATTATTATACATTTTAAAGTAGAAGACTTTAAAATGATATTGCCAATATTGATGCGTTGCGTTCCTGGGACGACTTTACTAAAAGATAGTTCATTTGATTACTTGAAATCAACACAACTCAAGAATATCCGCCACAAAAATTTATAGCATAATATGATCTGTCTTTAAAAACACAATCAAATGCAACGGTTGCAGTAAAACTCTCGCGTTAGAGGCTCCATAGTAAATCACGAGGGAAAACCAGGAAAAAAACCTCGTGATATTATCCCGACATCGTAAGTATTTGTGCTTATATTTAGTTTACTTTCAAATCTAATACCAAATTCCGACTTTAATATAAATATATATGCTACTTTAATTATAAATAATATTAATAATACATAGATATTATATACATAATACTAAAATATAAAATATGTACAAACTCGATATGTTACTGACTTACTAATCGTGGTATTTTCTTTCTATTAACGTCCTCTTTTAGTATGGGTAACCACATCCTACTGCATTCTACTGAGGAATTTATTGGTTTTATTTAGCATAATTAGAGCCGCTTCTTTGAATTTTCTCTTTTTATTATCTGTCTCTTTAAGGATTATACTTGAAATCTCCACTGAACTCTATGTTCATTATCCCATGCATGTTGACATATATTTGAGATCTATCAAATTCTCTATCTATATTAATAAAAATGAATGTTTGTATGTATGTATGTATGTATGTATGTATGTATGTTCCTTACTCGCAGACTCGCAAACTATGCATTTGATCGTATGATGACCTTAATCAAAGGTGGTTTCTGAAGTGATACGGTCTACCTAAGTGAAAAGGGGGCTTATCCCCCGAAATTTTTTTAAATTATTTTGGCCAATTTTTTTTTCTTAATTTTATACGATGTAGAAGTAAAATATACATATAATCCTAAATTTTCACTTTTTTTATCTTCAACCGTTATTTTTAAATAGCCATTTAAATATTTAACATCTATATATATAAAATTCTCTTTCTCAGTGTTTGTTGCCATACTCCTCCGAAACTACTTGACCGATTTTTATGAAATTTGGCAGTTAGACTCCCTGCTAATTCGCTATCCAACTGTATATAAATCGTCTCTCTAGCTCAATTAGTTTCCGAGATAACAAAACGGGCCCGTAGGACAACACGAGAGCACGAGAGACGACATTAAGCACACGAGAAGAACGAGCGAAAATTGTACTAACATCCGTGAAATTATGAAATTTTTAATTTTTCGATTACTATTTTTAATGTACAAAAAATATGTCTGTGGTATAATAATCAAAATTTTGGCGGAGGCGCATATCTGGTATAATCGAAATTTTGGCGGATGCGTTTGGTGGAGGTGCATCTCTGGTATAATAATCAAAATTTTGGCGAAGGCGTGTATCTCTGCTACAATAATAATTTTTTCCCCAGAAAACTGGCGCAAGAACACTTCGCTCTCTGTCTCAATAGATCCGTCCGTTAGTTTACTCTTTTTAATGCTTTTAAAATTTTACCAAAATACAGAAGCATAAAATCAAAGGCTATTGTTGATCAAAAAATTTTTCTATAAAATATTTTGTAGAACACCTACGTTTTTTAGAGTTTATACAATTATTACAGAGAAAAGCAACTGCCGAAAGGCCACATTGACTCGAAGTCAATTGCTCGAATAAAAAAGAAAATTGTATATCTAAAATATTTATTCACAATAGTACAAAATATAGGCATAAGGAAGATAGTATAATAGAACAAATTATATGGTATTCCACGTATATAATCGCATAATAATTTATGCTGAAAACATCTTTATTATAAATCTTAAATATGTTTGAGCTTTGGAAATATAAGAAAAATAACGGCAGAAATTTATTTCCGCTCTAGAACAAGAACAAAGTTTAAATGAACTAAAAATTGAACAGTGTGGTCCTTCTCAGAGGCATTTTTCAGTATGTCACAAGTGACCGCAAAAAAGGTAAGTCCGTGATAATACACATTTATAACATTTATTATAATCTGACATTTAAGTTAATTGTGACAGTTGTCAGAATCGTAATCAGCCAAATATGAAAAGGGTATTGCAGTTTAACCCTTTAATTTGCAATTTGGTGTAAAAACAAATCAATTGTGTTTATTGCATTTATAAAATGGTATTTTCTTTGATTTGTATAGTCTTATAAATTGTACAGATTATAGTCGTATATATAATTCGAAAATCATTTTTTGTTTGATTATAGCGCCATCTATCAACAATTAGAATAAATGTTTTAACAAACTGTGATCACGGTCGTACCTTTTTTTCTGTCACTTCCAACTTAATGCGTTAGAAAGAAATTGAAAAACTGTGATGCACTGAAAGATGCCTCTGAGAACGAGTATCCATAAGTGGCAAACAACCTCAAAATGGTCATAGAAGATATAGAAATAGTGTTGATAGGTTATTGCGTTTAATAAACAATTACATATTATGAACCACAAATTAATATCTGTGATTATATACGTGGAATATTACATAATTTGTCCTATTAAATGTACCTCTCTTATATACCTACAAATTTTGCATTATTGTGAATAAATATTTGGACATATAATTTTCTTTTTTATTCGAGCAATTTGTATTTCGATCAATTTTTATATCGAGCAATTCATTTTCGAGCAGTTGATTTTGAGTTATTGATCTCTAGCAATTGCGTTCGACCGATTGATCTAAAATTCAAATCATGACACATTATCTAATTATGACACATTATCTAAGGTGCAACGAAGTTCACCGGGTCAGCTAGTTTTTAATATAAGACTGATGTTCATTATTCTAACGTTTAGTGGTCTTGATGTTTCACCTAAATAAAATTGTTCGCATTCACAAGGTATTTTATAAATACAATTCTTTGTTCTTTCTTGTTCATTGTAAGGTTTAGTTTTAGATAGAATAGATCTCAATGTGTTTGTTGTTTTGAATGTTGTTGAAATGTTGAATTTATTTCCTATTGTTTTAAGTTTCTCGGATAGTCCTTTTATATATGGTATTAACATTTTCCTCGTATTATTTCTTGTTAATGTTATAGGATCCCGTTCTACGTTGTTCTGTTCTATTCTAATTCCTTATTCATAAACGATAAAGAATAATCATTTTTTAATAAAACAGATGTTAACAATTGTTTTTCTTCTAATAGACTAAGAGCCGCTATAGGTGAAATTTCTTAATCATTTTAGGCACGACGGGACACTCTAACTTAAATAGTAGAACCTAAAAGAAAACGTTTGAGCACTGTGCCGTCACTTTTAAGTGGCACATGCTTTTACAGTGGCGAATCAAACTTTCCACTTATGGACGGGATACATAAATTAAAAAATACCCTCCCTCATTACCAGAATTTAATTTTTTTCATTTTTTTAAGTTCTATGTGATTAAGACATAAGATTCATTGTAATTTTAACCCACCACCCCCTTCTCCCTGCCCCCACCATCAAAAACTTTATTTTTCGATTTTATTTTTTTTTTGGTGGGATTCAATCAATTTTAAAATTTCAAAAATTCACAAGCATAGTTAAGGCTTTTATAAAACACGTCTATTTTTTATAGACCTGTAGGTTGAGTGTACCGAAGCTTTTCACCTCGCAATTTTTACAGAATGGATGGATTTGCTTGAAAATTTGAAAATAAGTAGTAGATAGACCAAGGATCAAAATTTATATGATGCGGAAAGGCGCTTTTATCATGGGGGTGGTTGTCACCCCATCTCGGGGGTGAAAATTTTTTATTATGTTTTGACCTCAAAAGTTGATTAAAACATTCATTCTTAGCAAAAAATGGTCTATACATTTTTTTGATAAAATTAACAGTTTTCGATTTATTTGCCATCGAAAATGTTAGTTTTATATCGAAAAAATCAATGTATACTCATTTACGATTCACTCAATTTTTGCCGTAGAAAAATTTTTTTCAAACCAAGTTCTTGAGAATTGCATAACCTATAATTTTATATTGAAACATTTTTTCGTATCTCTGATGCTAATCTTTATATTCTGAAGAAAATAGCATTTTTTACCAAGCTACAAAAATTCGTTATTCGCTTTTAACTCCTGTTTTTAAAAACTAATCATTCTAAGCCAGTTAAACATCTAGAATCTATTAATAATACATAAATAAATAAGAATGAATAAGGCCAATGACTAAAAACACCGCTAACTTACATTATTATGCTTCCAATTGGATTTCTCCTTTTTTTTTCAAAAAAATATATTGATTTTTTAACCCTAACATTTTTAATTTTGATCTTAGAAGTTTGGTAAAAGAAGAATTTTGTACTTTTTATAAGGTCCATAAGGCTATTAATATTAATTCTTGTTAAAATCCTCAGTCGCAAAAAGAGGTGACTTTGAAAGGGTTGGTAAAGGTGGTTTTTGCATGTTATTACAAGTTTTAATTGTCGATAGCTAACTCAATTTTTGCCGTAGAAAAAATTTTTGCAAACCAGGTTTTTGGAAATTAAATCGGCTACAATTTCATATTTGAGTATTTTTTCGTATCTCTGATGCTAATCTTGCTATTCTGAAGAAAAGGCAATTTTTTCCAAACTACAAAAATTCGTTATTTGCTTTTAACTCCATTTTTTTTAAAACTATTCATTTTAAGCCGGTCAAACTTCTAGAACCTATTAATAATATATAAATAAAAAAAGACCAAATAAGGTCAATGACTAATTTTAATTAGGGTGCTGACTGGAGGGTTGCTTCCAATCACTTTTTCGCTGAAAAAAATAGGGACTGACATTCTTTTCATTATAAGTTACTTAATTTTTGAGCTAGACTTTTTTTATTTTTGGAGATAGATATTTTTAATACTTTAAATTAGTTTGAACAAGTTGTCCTCGAAAAATGCATAGTTTTCTCGTCTTTTGACTTTGAAACTACAATATTTAGCATTTGACGAAGAGTCAAAATACAATAAAGTATAGCTCGATTACTATTGGTCTTAAAGAAAATCTAAAAACAAGTTTTTGTTTATTTTTTCAGAAGGTACATTTTTGTTAAGTAAAGTTGTTTTGATAAAACGAAAACTTTTGGAGTTATTAGCAGAAAACTTACTAAAAACATTAATTTTTTCGATATAAAACCAACACTTTCGATAGCGAATAAATCGAAAACTATCAATTTTATTAAAAAAATGTATAGAACGTTTTTTGCTAAGAATGAACGTTTTTACCAACTTTTGTGATTGAAATATAACAAAAAATTTCCACCCCCGAGATGGGGTGGCAAGCACCCCCATGGTAAAAGCGCCTTTCGGCATGATATAGATTTTGATCCTTGGACTATCCACTACTTATTCTCAATTTTTCAAGCAAATCGATCCATTCTGTAAAAATTGCGAGGTTTTTTCCTATTTTAAGCTTCATTACTTGGACTAATATTTCTAATTTATTTCAGATTTTTCCGTAATGCTGGTCACCTTCAAAAATCCAAAAAACTGTTTTTTAGGGGGTTTTGGGGGGTTTGAACGTGTTTTTCTGATTTTTAAATATTCTAAAGGACTCAGTTACTTTAACTTACGTATAACCTATAAAAACAAAATTGATTTGATATATTATGAAGTCTATAAAATGGGGAAAATCCCCCAAAACCCCCCAAAAAAAAAACAGTTTTTCGTATTTTTGAAGGTGAAAATATTTTTGAGCCTTACGGAAAAATCTGAAAAAAATTAAAAATATAGTTTCTGATAAAATACACAAGATTAAGAAAAAATTAGACCTGCAGCTATTCCTCAAAAAAAGTTACACGCTTTTTTGAAAAAAAAATCTCTTTTAATTTTTTGAGGTTGTGTACACTCTATCTATGGGTCTATAAAAAATAGGCATGTTTTATAAAAGCCTCAGCTATGCGTGTGAATTTTTTGAAATTTTAAAATCGATTGCATCCCACCAAAAAAAAATAAAAACGAAAAATGAAGTTTTTGATGGTGGGACAGGGGGAAGGGGGTGGTGGGTTAAAATTACGCTGAATCCTATGTGCTAATCACATAGAACTTAAAAAAATAAAAAAAATTTAATTCTGTTTGTAAGGGAGGGTAATTTTAATTTATTTATCCCGTCCATAAGTGGAAAGTTTGATGCGCCACTGTCGACGCATGTGCCACTGAAAAGCGACGGCACAGTGTTGAAACGTTTTCTTTTAGGTTCTACTATTTAAGTTATAGGATCCCATCGTGCCTAAAATGATTAAGAAATTTCACCTATAGCGGCTCTTAGTCTATATTATAACAATGAATTTTCGTTACAAAAAGTAATTTTGGCTCTATTAAGATTAAGATATATATATTAAGATTTCTTTACTTCGAATTATGCATTACCCAATGTCAGGTATAAGACAAAAGATATTAAACATTCAAGATATTTAAAAATTGTCATAAAATTGTAAACTGTACAATATTTATTAAATAACTAATAATACATATATCAAAAACAAAAGTTAAACAACCTTCATTGATATTCTACTTACCCCGTAACCCAAATAATTGATTTATTCTTGCTTACCTGCAAAGAGAGAAAAAAACTTAAATCAAGTTAAAACTAATAAATCACTATTTTTTTACGGAAGTCAAAAAAGACAGAAACTAAAATTCGAATTATTATCCTCTGCGCTTTTTAAGATGGAGATATAAAGCAGAACAGATTGGTGAATTACTCGACAAAGAAATCTATAATTGCATTTACAACTTGTCGTTCACCGTGATATATACCCACATATTTTTATACTCACAAAAGTGAATGAAAATATGTATATAGTCTGTTCGCTAAACTCAGACGCAACTGGCTACATATTTTAGTCGATAATTTTTTTGTTTTTTGCCAATTTTGCAAAAATTGGCGAAATTACTAACTATTTAGTGATTATTAACTATTTAGTAATTATTTTTTGCCAATTTTACTAAAATTGGCAAAATTACCGACTAAAATATCTAGAAAATTGCGTCTGAGTTTAGCGAACAGACTATATCACTATTTTTTAATATAAAATAGTAACACCACACACACTAAACAAAAAGGAGTTGTTCAAAAGCATTCATTTTCTATGCATTTAAATAAACATACCTTTAGTTTTTCGGTTATCGACATTCTGATAGACTATCAAAAAGTTAATGCCTACTATAGCAAGCTAATATTCTTTTTATACTAGCTTGCTATAGTAGGCATCTACTTTTTGATAGTCTATCAGAATATGGATAACCGAAAAACTAAAGATATGTTACAATATTTGTTACATTCTTAATGTATTGGCTCGGTCGCTCGGTCTCGACCTGATGCTCATAAAAAAGACATTTGGACATCAAATGCCAGAAAATATTTTCAGACCACAATAAAAGGCCTTATCCGACATAACAAAAAATAACCGCTGTTGATATAACTGCTAATATAATAATGAAAAGAAAATTACGAAACGAGAGAACAAGTGATTTTTTTATATACAGGGTAAGTCATGAGGAACTGTACATACATATTCCTACCTCGTGTAGAGGCTCCCATGGGGAATAACAAATGACCATTAAAAAGTGTCTGCTCCCATTGTTTAATAATATACAGGGCGAGTTTCGCATTTTGACAGAAATTTGTATTCGTCTTAATTTTTGAACGGTCAGATCGATGTATCTCTCATTTTGGTCAATCGTTACACTATTACCACCTAATCAACTGATTTATTCAAACTAGAAAAAAATCAGGTCCGGCTTCAAAAAAATTAGTTTGTTTGGGTCTTGGAAAAAATTTCACCCTGTATACGCTTTTTGAAAACTCTAATATGAATTTTACAAATTAGACAAATAGGCAATTAAAATGGCATACTTTTCTTTCCCACACGATTACTTAATTTTTTATAAAAAAATCAAATTTTAGTATGAATTAAAAGTTTGGTAAAGTGAACCATAGGTTTTAAAAAAATAACTTTTATTAAAAAATTTATTTTTATTGAACAAATATTTAATTTATGTTACCACCCAATCAACTGATTTATACAAACTAGAAAAAAATCAGGCCCGGATTTAAAAAATTAGTTCGTTTTGGTCTTAGAAAAAATTTCACCCTGTATACGTTTTCTGAAAACTCTAATATTAATTTTACAAATTAGACAAATAGGCAATTAAAATGGCATATTTATTTTTTTCCCCACATGATTACTTAATTTTTTATAAAAAAAATCAAATTTGACACTGAATAATTAAAAGTTTGGTAAAGTGAGCCACAGATTTTAAAAAATTAACTTTTATTACAAAAATTATTTTTTATTGAACAAATATTTAATTTATGTTACCAACCAATCAACAAACTAGAAAAAAATCAGGCCCGGATTTAAAAAATTAGTTCGTTTTGATCTTAGAAAAAATTTCACCCTGTATACTCTTTCTGAAAACTCTAATATGAATTTTAAAAATTAGACAAATAGGCAATTAAAATGGCATATTTATTTTTTTCTCCACACGATTACTTAATTTTTTATTAAAAAATCAATTTTGTCAAAATCGGAATTTTAACCTAAAACTGAAAAAAAAAAATGAAATCACGGTTTAACTCGCTACAACTCTGTTCCATTTTAATATTTTTTTCTGAAATTTTACAGCACATATCTCTTACTATTGTGAATATGAAAATTGTTGTAGACTTTCCGTCTTCTTCTCATAAAAGTTATGAATTTTTAAAAATAAAAGGTGCAGATTCGTGAATTGCAAAGTTAAATCGCAAAAATTAAGTAAAAAAATTTAAGATTTATCTATTTGATCACGTCTATGTTAAACTATAGAGTCCAAAGAGAAGTGTTATGGGTTTTAGATCTAGACATGGTATAGAAAAAAAATGGTGAAGCTTTTAATTTTGAGAAAAACGTTGTTTAATTTTTTTTATTTTTATGGCAAAATTCCGATTTTGAAAAATTTGATTTTTTAATAAAAAATTAAGTAATCGTGTGGGGAAAAAATAAGTAAGCCATTTTTATTGCCTATTTGTCTAATTTGTAAAATTCATACTAGAGTTTTCAAAAAGCGTATACAGGGTGAAATCTTTTCTAAGACCCAAACGAACTAACTTTTTAAATCCGGGCCTGATTTTTTTCTAGTTTGAATAAATCAGTTGATTGGGTGGTAACATAAATTAAAGATCTGTTCAAAAAAAAATTATTTTTTGGAATAAAAGTTAATTTTTTTAAATCTGGTTTCTAGTAAATATTGTTCATTTTACCAAACTTTTAATTATTCATAGTCAAATTTGATTTTTTTATAAAAAATTAAGTAATCGTGTGGGGAAAAAAATAAATATGCCATTTTAATTGCCTATTTCTCTAATTTGTAAAATTCATATTAGAGTTTTCAAAAAGCTTATACAGGGTGAAATTTTTTTTAAGACCGAAACGAACAAATTTTTTAAATCCGGGCCTGATTTTTTTCTAGTTTGTATAAATCAGTTGATTGCGTGGTAACACAAGTTAAATATTTGTTCAAAAAAAATTAATTTTTGTAATAAAAGTTATTTTTTTTTAAATTTATGGTTCACTTTATCAAACTTTTAATTCATACTCAAATTTGATTTTTTTATAAAAAATTAAGTAATCGTGTGGGGAAAAAAATAAATATGTCATTTTCATTGCCTATTTGTCTAATTTTTAAAACTCATATTATAGTTTTCAAAAAGCGTATACAGGTTGAAATTTTTTCTAAGACCCAAACGAACTAATTTTTTTGAATCCGGACCTGATTTTTTTCTAGTTTTAATAAATCAGTTGATTAGGTGGTAATAGTGTAACGATTGACCAAAATAAGAGACACATCGATCTGACCGTTCAAAAATTATGATGAATACAAATTTCTGTCAAAATGCGAAACTCGCCCTGTATATTAATAAACAATGGGAGCAGACACTTTTTAATGGTCATTTGTTATTCCCCATAGGGGCGCAGACACTTTTTAATGGTCATTTGTTATTCCCCATAGGGGCCTCTATACGAGGTAGGAGTATGTATAGTTCCTCATGGCTCACCCTGTATATAAAACAATTAAACTTACTAATGAAGTAAAAACCTCACATGTAGGTAGGTGGTATATAATTTATTAAAAATTTTTTTCTAAAAATGATCCAAGATGGATAAAATCACAAACGTTAAAAAAGCCAAGATGAAATTTGACTGTCTGAAAGTTAGGAAAATTACAACATGTGGTTACTTACTTCAGATCCAAAGTAGTTGGAACTAGCTACATATTTAGGTCAAAAGACCTTAATGTAATAATAATTATGCCATTTAGGCTACAAAAATGTCGACAATAAGTCGATGTCACAAGAAATTAAATTGCAACGGTATTACAAAGTGGTCTTCATCTTGGCCTCAAACTGACAAACTAAAATATGACATTGAACGGATATTGACAAGACCTTCTAGGGAATTTTATGTGTATGTAGTTATATTGTATTTTAGAAATGCAAAAAATATAAAAAAATATTTTTACTTAACTGAATGAATTTAATTAGATATTAAATAAATGAGTAAGAATAAACAATTTAAATTAATAGTCACATGAAATTATTTATGAAAATTTCATGGCGGTGAAAGCGAAAATTTTGCCAACAGGTAATGACGTCACTTGGTAAAAAGAAGAACAAAAAGAAAAAGAAAAATAAACTGATGTGACTATTAATTTAAATTTTTTATTCTTACTCATTTATTTAATATCTAATTAAATTCATTCAGTTAAGTAAAAATATTTTTTTATATTTTTTGCATTTCTAAAATACAATATAACTACATACACATAAAATTCCCTAGAAGGTCTTGTCAATATCCGTTCAATGTCATATTTTAGTCTGTCAGTTTGAGGCCAAGATGAAGACCACTTTGTAATACCGTTGCAATTTAATTTCTTGTGACATCGACTTATTGTCGACATTTTTGTAGCCTAAATGGCATAATTATTTTACATTAAGGTCTTTTGACCTAAATATGTAGCTAGTTCCAACTACTTTGGATCTGAAGTAAGTAACCACATGTTGTAATTTTCCTAACTTTCAGACAGTCAAATTTCATCTTGGCTTTTTTAATACAGTGGTTTGCTTATTTTAGGTTTCTACCACCTGATGATGGACTGATTGGTCCGAAAACGTTTGTGATTTTATCCATCTTGGATCATTTTTAGAAAAAATTTTTTAATAAATTATAAACCACCTACCTACATGTGAGGTTTTTACTTCATTAGTAAGTTTTTATTATGGTATACAGCCAATGAGAGGAATCTTTTCCTTTATATTTTAAACAATTAAAATATTTAGGTGGTAGACAGGAGTATTTGGCAGGAGAGGACCGGGACGCCGTCGTATCGCGTGGTTAAAAACCTCCGACAATGGCTTGGGATAACCTCCGCGGAGCTGTTTCGCAGAGCAGTCAACAAAACAATGATAGGCTTGATGATCGCCAACATCCGGACAGGATAAGGCACTGAAGAAGAAAAAGGTGGTAGACGCAAAATTTCGCCTCAAATGCTTTTTGAATGAATTCATTTTTTTCGAATCCTGAGAAAACTAATAAGTATTTTTGAAAAATTTAAATGCAGAATGAAAGATTACATTGTTACCGAGGGTCAAAAGTCCCTAAAAACTTCTATAATGTTTATTTTAATAAGTTACAGGGGGGAAAATAAAAAAGAGAAAATTGAATGTGATTTTTAATTTCAAATATCTCATTCAAAAGAAACTTTTTGTTTATCCTAAAAGACTTTCAGCCCTTGACAATAATAACGTAATCTTTAATTCTACGTTTGTTTTTTAAAAATATTTATGTTTTCTCGGGATTCGAAAATAATGAATTAAAAAGCATTAGAGGCGAAATTTTGCGCCTACGCCCTTAATATTTGACATCAAATACCAGAAAATATTTTCAGACCACAATAAAATGCCTTATCTGACACAACAAAAAATAACTGCTGTTGATATAACTGCTAATATAATAATGACAAGAAAAGTACGAAACGAGAGAACAAGTTATTTTTTTATAAATATATAAAACAATTAAAATATTAAGGTGGTAGGCGCAAAATTTTGCCTCCAATGCTTTTTAAATGCATTCATTTTTTCGAATCCTGAGAAAACTAATAAGTATTTTTGAAAAATTTAATCGCAGAATGAAAGATCATATTATTACCGAGGGGCGAAAGTCCCCAAAAACTTCTATAATGTTTATTTTAATAAGTTACAGGGGTGAAAATAAAAAATAGAAAATTGAGTGTGTATTTAATTTCAAATATCTCATTTAAAAGAAACTTTTTGTTACTTCTGAAGGACTTTCAGCTCTCGTCAATAATAACGTAATCTTTCATTCTACGTTTGTTTTTTAAAAATATTTATTAGTTTTCTCAGGATTCGAAAATAATAAATTAAAAAGCATTAGGTCCGAAATTTTGCGCCTACGCCCTTAATATTTTAAATGCTCTTGCAATATTATATTTTATATGTAACGATTAAAATGGTGCATTTTTAGGACGTTTTATTTATATTTGTGAGCTGTTGTATATTACGAGTATTTCGAATTTTTCTAGTTTACTTCATGGATATTCATCGGCAATAAAAAAAGGTATTTGCTTTATGTATTTTTAGTACTGTATGAAATATGTAAAGCTTTGATGGAATGAGGTATAAATATTTTATATACCTATAAAAATAGGAAAATAAAAGAATAGGATTGAGATGTTTCAAACGTTGCAAGAACATAACTGTCTGTAAACAACCAATACCTACAATAAAATCTAAAACTAAATCGTATACGAAGTAAAAAAGAACTAAATTGTATTTATGAAATACTAGAGGAAAGTAACCAAATATGGAATAGTGCCCTAATATGGAATTCCTTGATTTCTCCGAAAATATAAGTTGGAAGCGCACTACAAAACCATCCCCTATTTCAGTCGCTCTCTTTATTATCGTATTCACACCTCTGTGTCAGATGCGCGAACGATACGTGTCTGACAGGCGCGTTTTGTTTTACCGTCTCGCAGAAAATTTCAAAGGTAAATATATTCAACGAGTATTATTGGTTAATATGCATGAATACAGACTTGTTATGCTATTGCGTATATTAATACCTAGTACCTTTATTTTGATATCTTATGACCTTCTGTAATTAAAACATAACGACTTGAAAAAATGTTGATACTAGTTTGAACTAATGTACAAATCCAAATATGGACAGTCGTTGGTGCCTAATTATAGAATAGTGGATTAAGTGTAAGTGGACTCATTATGATTGTGCTGGTCCAGAGTTCCATACATGGATCTGTGATGTCTGCAAGTGAATTAAGCTACTTCTTTCATTTTTTACAATTTTCTTATTTAAATTTGTTTGACCTCAGAAGTTTATGTCTAGTTTTGTTATTTATATGTTGGTTTATGCCTATATTCCATATATGGGTACCTATTCCATATTTGGTTACTCATTTGGGATTTTGTTTTTTGTTCGATTTTTTTTGTTAATGAAGATATTTAATAGAAGGCTTTTAATTACTACATAAAAATGTATGACTGGGAAATGGATGAGTGGGAAGACCATGAAAGCGATGGAACAACAACTTACTAGAGGCACATTGAAGGAACAGACAGAGTCATGTCTATACCAAAGAAGAAGGAGAAGATATTTTTGTTGTTCGTCCATTCTTTGTCCGAACCCTATAATTTGTTTGTTGATAAGTCATTTGTGATCGTTCGCGTTCGTTTGATTTTCATTATTTCTCTGATGCTTTCCTTTCTAGATCCTCCTGGCTATCTTCTCCTACAGAGTGATTGATTAGTGGGGTAAAGCTTAATAGATCCGCTATAGTAATAGATAGCAATAAAAGTTAATAACAGAAATTTTAGCCAGCTTTGAGCTTCACATTTTAAAATTAATTACAATGTTACAGGGTGTTAGATATCACCGTGAAAGACCAAACTTATGTTTTTTTTTTAATGAAACACCTTATATTTTATCTTATATTCGAAATCTTCTTAACTTCCCATTACAAAAATATAAAGGTCGGTTATGTTATACAGGGTATTTACAAAGTTATAACCAATTTTGGTTATATCGAATTTGTGTTGCTAATTTTCTTTATATCGAATACAGTGTGAGTCCAAAACGCAAGTACATTATTTTCTCAGTAATTTTAAATGGAACTCCCTATATTTTGTTTCACTATTAAAAAGTACCATTATCGTGCTTAGTTTGTATACAACATTCCCTATGTCTAAATTTTTAGTTTTCGAGATAATTTCATTTTTCACTGGACCAGTAGCGTGGCCACACAGATCACCAAAATTTAATAAACTGGACCGATTTTTTGGGGTTACGTTAAGAATGAAGGTTACAGAATGCCTCCAACAACAAGGGATGAGATGAAAAATAGAATACAAACTGTATTTCGAAGTGTTAATTTACAAGTGCTTCGTAGTGTAAGTAACTCATTCACTCAACTCATTTTGAACACCTTACGTAATTAAATATATAAAATGTTTTACTAAAAGTAGCTTTTAATTTTTTCAAAACTGTTTTATTTTGTGTTCATGTATATTTTGTAAAATTTTTTACTGATAAATTATTTTTTGTTTTTGATTTAGAATAGAATAGAATAGAAATATGCTTTATTGTCACTGAAAATTATACAATTTTATGGACAAAGCTTAACATAGATTCACGAAAAAGATATGCATAACAATAACAAATACAATTTTATAAAATTAGATAAATCGTCAATAAAAAAAATATAAACAAGTTAAAAAAGTGAAGTAAAAAAACAAAAACCAATATATTGCAAAATTACTATAAATTGCAAAATTGAACATACAACATAATATAATAAAACACAAACAAAGGAACTAATAAGTTTAAGCTGCTATATGTGACACCCAAATATACAGTGAGCAAATAAAGGTTGGAATAAATTCATTTTCTCGAGAATGGACGATTTTGGAAAAAAATCCCGAAACAGGTCAATTTTTATTTTTAAATTACGACTTTTTGGCATATATATCATAGTAGTGACGTTATCCGTCTGGGCGTGATGACGTAATCGATGATTTTTTAAATGAGAATAGGGGTCGTATGATAGCTCATTTGAAAGGTAATTCAATTCTCTATTTAGTAGTATAAACATTAACATAATTATTTATACAGGGTGTGGAAAAAATTTTTTGAATTAAATTTATTGACATAAAAAGGTGTAATTTATTTAATTCAAAATAGATTTTACTGCTCTCAGAAAACAGAAAAAAATGTTTATTTGAAAAAAATTATTGCTTTTCGCTTAAACTAAATGCTCAAATTGTCAAGAGACAGGTGGGTGGCTGCTTTAATATTGAATTTGCGAAAAACAATATTTTTTATTTATCAAATAAACATTTTTTCCTGTTATCTGATAGCAGTAAAATGTATTTTGAATCAAATAAATTACACTGATTCTTCTTTTTATGTCAATAAATTTAATTCAAAAAAATTTTTTTTGGACACCCTGTATAAATAATTATGTTAATGTTTATATTACTGAATCGAGAATTGAATTACCTTACAAATGAGCTATGACACGACCCCTATTCTCATTTAAAAAAATCATCGATGACGTCATCACGCCTAAATGGGTGACGTCACTAGTATGATATATATGCCAAAAAGTCGTAATTTACAAATAAAAAATGACCTGTTTCTGAGTTTTTTCCAAAATTGTCCATTCTCGAGAAAATGAATTTATTCCAACCTTTACGTGCTCACTGTAAAATACACTTTATTTACTTGTACATTACTGTGATTTCTTAGTTAGTCATTAAGAAACTCTTCTACTGAATAATATGGTCTTTTAGATAAATGAGCTTTTGTCATTTTACGGAACTTGAGAAAGGATGTTGCAGATTTGAGTTGTAAAGGGAGATGGTTGTATAGTTTTTTTGCGGAATATAGTATAGATTTCTTTACTAACTCAGAAGACGGGATCGGTAAATAGACATCAAAAGTTGAATTTCTGGTGGAGTAGTCATGATGAGGCCTTGCTGGAAAGACATGCATGTGTTTACGAATTAAGCAAACAGTTTTTAAAATATACAAAGATGGAAGAGTTAAAATTTCGTGCTCTTTAAAGTAACTTCTGCAATGGGTTGTTCTTCTGAGGCCAAACAGATATCTTATTGCTCTTTTTTGTAATTTGAAAATAACATCAAATTGGGCAGCTGTACTAAACCCCCAAAAAGGAAGACCATATCGAAGATGAGACTCGAATAAAGAAAAATATGTTATTTTAGAAGATGCTAAATTGAGTTCCTTCGAAACAGATCTTATGGCATAGCAGGCCGAGGCGAGTTTCTTACTTAACAAATCGATATGAAGGGACCATTTGAGGTTGCTGTCTAAAAGAATACCAAGAAATTTTACAGAATCAACGGTAGAGATCTGGCTGCTATTCACAAGCAGGGGTTGAAGAGCACCTTTATATGATAATGCTACCGTTTTATCCACGTTAAAGGAGAGTAAGGCCCGTATTCATAGTCGGTACTCAAGTCTGAGTCGATGCTTAAGGTCGACCTTGAACAAATTCTTATACAAATTTGTATACAAATTTTTTCAAGGTCGACCTTAAGCATCGACTCAGACTTGAGTACCGACTATGAATACGGGGCTAAATTAGAGTCAGACCAGGTTTTTATCGTAAGAAGATCAGAAGTTATAGTTGCATGAAGAGTTGCAATAGTTGAGTTGCTCCAAGTGATACTGGTATCATCAGCAAAAAGAAAATTTGTTACTTTGTTACATATACATACTAAAGTAGTTTTTAATTGTTTTCACAAAATGTTATATTTTGTATTTGTGTCTTTTTTTTTTTGAAAATTTATAACTAATAAACTATTTTTCTTTCTTTATTTGTTAGATTTACATACAACAGTAGTTGTTAATTGTTTCAAAAATGTTGTATGTTGTGCTTGTGTTTTTTTTTGTAAAATTTATTACTAATAAATTATTTTTCTTTCTTTACTTGTTACATTGATTACCGGATTAATAACCAGTAATCTTAAATTATTAGTTTTAAAAAATTCTGTCATGGCTTACTTAAAATTTCGAAAGATTTGGACCCCTAATTAATAATTTGCCCAGATAAATGAAAATATCTCGAAAACTAATAAATTTAGACATAGGGAATATTATACAAAAATTAAAGTACGGTAACGGTACTTTTCAATAGTGATATAAAATAAAAAGTGTTCCATTTAAAATTACTGAGAAAATAATGTACTTTTGTTTTGACTCACCCTGCATTTGATATAAAGAAAATTAGCAATATCAACCATTCTAAAAAATTTTTACAATCAACACTAAAATATGGAGCCAATAAACTTTTGATCTGCCACTAGCCCAGCAAACAGACCCACGTGTTAATAATGTGAATTTTGGGTACATTTGTCACCAATATACGTGAATTTCACGTGAAAAATTGGTTGGAATGTCACATTGAAAATACGTCTTTAAATTACGTGAATAACTCGTCTTCAATAGACGTGTTATTTACCTTAAATATCAATAAAATGTTTCGGGAAATTCACATTGCAAATACGTGTTGATTACCGTATCTTTTAGGGAACGTATATATTAGTTTTCACGTGAAAGATACGTCCTCGGTTCACGTAAATAATTCGACCTTAATTAACTTATGAATCACGTAATAATTATTCTCATATAATATAAATAAAACAAGCATATAAAGTGTTAACAATGTATTTATTTAGTAGAATTTAGAGACTTTAAATCATTTGTCTTGTATAATTATTATTATATAAGATTATGCACTAAAAATGGTACCGATCTAAAGACACATTAAAAAAATGCCAACACAACACAGGTCACTTTCTATTTCGAACAGGACACTTATTTCTTGTTTTTTTTTTTCTAACTGCACCATCGACACTTCAACCCTCGAGCAGTGAGGTAAACGTTAATACGAAAGACATTATTATAAATAAACTCGCCTAAAATGATTCGAGGGAAAGAAAGCTCTGCACGTTTCACTTTTTGTTGTGAGAAATGTAAGAAGCTGATATTAGAGGTTATGATCATCGATTATAAAAATCGATTATTTTTAAATTACAGTTAAACTACTTTACTTACTTTCAATTAGTATTACATATTTTCTTTTTGTTTTTAAACTTCTGCTATTAACTAATTGGTCTTACTAAAAATCCATTTTAATACCAGAATAATATAAAAAATAATCCTATCGAAACGTATCTATTATTCGATAAATCGATTAATTTAGTTTTCGAACCAACTACATAAAGTCACTGTGGTCACGTACTGTGGTCACGTGATGGTATTTAAAGGAGGAGAAAGGCTTGGTAGTACGTCATTACCGCGTGCGATTTGAAAATTAGACTCAACATCATTTTAGCTCCTGTGATATTTTTAAAGAAAAAAATAGCAAAAACAGCTTCAAATCAAAGTTGGATTGAAATAGTTATGCTAAATGATTTTAAAAGCGAAATCATAGACTTTTTGTTTAAATATTGGTATTATTTACATTACTTTTATGTAAAATACGTCTAATCTTTCGACAGTCATAAAATACAGTGAGTAAAATTCAAACGATACGTATTTAACCAACACCGTTGTAAAAATTTGTTTCCAAAATATTCTCAAAATTTAACCAAAGGAAGTTATTTCTGTTTCGTGATTATTACGTGCAATAAACGTACCTTTCCGATGTAACCGACATTTACACATATTATAAAAACATGTAGTATATTCGTCATTATGATTTTATATTATTCTAATGCCAAACATGTATAAAGGAAGTACTAATATATAGGTGAATGATTTGGCACTAAAATACGTTTTTTTCCCGTCATAAATCACCGAGTTACGTATTCGTTGAAATTTGCCGTAAATTTAACGTAATCATCACGTAACTGGGCTCAAGTCTGTTTGCTGGGAGGTTATCTAACACCCTGTAATATTATAACTAATTTTGCAATAGGAATCTCAAAGTTGTCTACAATTTTTGTAATTAACTTTTATTGAATATTACCATAGCGAATCTACTGAGCTTTACCCTACTAATCAATCACCCTGTATATTCTTTTTTCAGTGGCCATACCTCCCAGTTATGTAGAGTAAACTACTCACTATAGTCTCGTATTATTATGTCTTCTTTGTATTTTCTTTGCTGATGGATTGGTCTCTTAAAATGCTGTTTAACAATCTAATGACTTTTCTACCTGCCATATTTCTTTCTCTTATGGCTTGTCTAATGTTTCATCGAGCGAAATATTGATACTTATAGTCGTAGCAGTGCTTGATCGTAGTTATCTCTTCTAATATGATATCCTATTGTCATTCAATGCACAAGTATTTGTTTTTTTATTGACTTCTAAACCCCGTATCTCGTACTCTTCAATTAATTTCGGGCCATATAATTTAAAACGTCATAATGTTTAGCCAATATTACGTGTAAAGTGGAGCGTATTTACTATAGCATTGGTAAGTGATGTTTCCGTTGTTCTACATTTTCAAAAAAGTACTTTTCCCTTGAGAAAATTACAATTTCCCTTATTTTTTGACAACCCTAATATAAGAGTGATACAATTTTATATCTGATGGTTGAATCTTGGGTTCCAGGCAATGCAGAATTTTTATAAAGAGTAGGTAATTTTTTTCGTAAAATTAATACAGTAAGACCTCGATATAACGGACCTCTATTTAACGGACTTCGGATATAACGGACAAAAAATCCGGTGAAATGTAAAAAAATTAAAAATATCCTGTAAATATTGTACTTGCTTAATCCGTCCCATACCAAGATACATTGCATAACAACGGGCTACCCGTGGACTTCAAACGCTGTATTTTACAAAGAATTTGGAAGAACCGAATTATGCAAGAAAAAATAGCAAGGACGAGATCCTCCTTTGTGCTAACAGCTTTGTGCTAACGCCAATGGATCGCATAGATTGACTCCTAATTGTTGGCAAAGCTCGTAAACCTAGAGTTTTAAAAGATATAATGCATAATCTGCCCGTTTCCTATTATATCTCTAATAGGGCATGGTCTTAAATGGAGCTTTGCAGGCCACACTGTTAGACAAAAAGACCAACGTTGGAATGCCACGATACAACATTGGAGACCTTACCAAAGTAAACGACCGAGAGGAAGACCACAGATGAGATGGGTTGATGATATTAAAAGAGTAGCCGGAACGAATTGGAAATATGTTGCTCAGGATAGAGACCGATGGAAGGAGTTGGGAGAGGCCTATGTCCAAACGTGGACGATAGAAGGCTAAAGAAGAAGAAGAAGGGCATGGTACACCACAGACATTTGGAAGTTCCTGATTTCTGTAGGACAATACATAATAATGCCGTAGGGGAAGTAGCTAAGGAAGATGTTTTACAATGACTAGAATTAGGTGAATGGGTATAACATAATGACTAAAAGTGAAATAGCAGATGAAGTTATAAACCTAAAAAATGAGGATGGAAATGAACATAGCGAAGAAGATAAAATAAAACTGCCAAAAATGAAGTTATCACAGGGAGGATCACATCTTGACGATCTAATAACATATAAATATGTATTATTTATCAGATAACGATGTTCAAATATACTATACACACATTTTTGTAATTTTAGAGAGTGGATTATAAAAAACCAGCAAACTTAAAAAGTGTAAACAAAACTTGATTCCTTTTGCAAAGCAGGATTACCGAAAGCAAGCGTGTTGATATCAAACAACATCACTTCCCGAGGAATGTCCAAATAATAATTAAATATAATTTGGTTTGTGTTTTGTATTTTTTATATTTAAATGCAGTGTACTACATGAAGGGCCTAGATTCAAAAGGGCAGCGTACCTTGCAAAAAAAGCTTTTTTTTTTATTAATTTTAAGCCTATTTTTATATAACGGACTTTCGGCTTTAACGGATACCATGTCCCCCCAATTAGTCCGTTATATCGAGGTTTTACTGTACTAAAAAAACTTCCCATATGATTCCAACTTACGTAGACACACTGTATGTAGACAGTTAAAGTATAGAGAAAAGTTTCCAAATCCGATTTTTTAAATATTATTGTAAACCTATATTTAAAAACGATTTTAGGTTTTAGGCCTAATAACAATTTTAAACAAATATATTAGGACGTTTAAAATAACACGTTTTAAAATAATAGGACACACGTGATTTTTGTATAAAACTTTTACGTGACCCATTTACTACTAATTGCATTGTGTTACGGAAAACCGAACATGTCCATTATACCTTTGTTTTATTTTACAGCTACAACAAAACATTTATGGTGGTCAATTTTACGATTTTTCTTTCTAAATAAACCTACATACTTGGCATAAAATTAGTAACGACTTTCCAAGACGTTGCCGAAAGAAGGAAAAAACATTAGACGAGGTTCTCCAGATACAGCGTCATTTCTTTTACAGCTTGGAAGAAAATTATCGTTGCAAAGTCATAAAAATCGAGGACTTCAAACATTAACATAAAAGTTATATCCGTGCTTCTGTTTTATAACAGCAAATTTTGTATCGTATAGAAACGCTTGTAACTACAGTAAAATTTCTTAATAAAAGTGTATTAAGTATCAAAAATTTCGTCATATTGGACTATTGACGAATATAAGACGCCCACTGTATTTTAAAATGTACGCATATATTCAAAAGATAACTTCCTAATTTCCTATATTCAGAAAATGACGATCTCATAAGATAATATTTTAGAACAGAGCGATCTTACTGCGACAATGCATTCACAATAAATTACATATGTTTAAAAAGAGGTATCAACTCCGCTATGCAATTCACAAGCATGGGGCCCCATCATCAAGAGATGAGTGAGGAGTAGGTACCTATAGAGGAGTAAAAGTTCTAAAAAACGGGCTTCATCTGGCTCGGATGTTAGCACTCTAAAGGGCCTCTAGAGTACAGGCGAGGATGATAATTTTCAATTCTGCGCTGGATCGTCAAAGATTGACGGAAGAACACCTTAATTTAAAATTACTTGGAAAAAGAAAAAATATTTTCTTAGCAAATTTCTAGCAGGAACCTTATGATTATTGCTATCTGATCATTACTACAATCAATAAGCAAGTTAGTTCTATTTTAATTTAACACTACAGTTACTTACTTACTTTCCGTGTCCGGAACACCAACAACTTTAAATTCTGTATTTCCAATGGTTGGCCACATAGATGGCCATGTCATTTGCTATAATTAAGTCTTGTTCTGTGCAGGTCTCTCTCATCTCTGTGCATGATAGCAGATGCCGGCTGGTCTGAACCGCGCCACAGTCGCAGGTATCGTCCTCCTGGTATCCCCATTTTTTCAGGTTACTAGCACAACGTGAAACGCCGGTTCTTAGTCTGTTTAGCGCTTTCCAAGTCGGATACGGTAAATTGTGTCCAGCAGCCATTTCCTCTGAGGGAGGAAAATGTGTCGCGGTAGCTGACGCTTGCCATAGGTGTATTCGGCGCGTCTCTGGCGCTTCGGGGATGGATCTTGATGTTTTCAGGAAGCTTTTCCGAGATCTTAGTCTGCTTGGCTGAGTTTGGTGGTCATATAAGGGGTGTCTTCGGTCCGTCTCCTGCTTTTTCCGTTCTATCTCTGACGTGACCTTCCTCCTGATAGGTGGTGGAGCAATTCCAGCAATGGGGTATACCTCTTCGATAGGTGTCGGTTTCAGGCAACCCGATATTATACGGACCGTTTCATTTAGAGCCACGTCGACGATCTTTGCGTGAGCAGAGTTTGCCCATACTGGTGCTCCAAACTCCGCGGCCGAAAAACATAATGCCAAGGCAGAAGTGCGGAGAGTGTGTGGTTGTGCTCCCCATTTTGTATTAGTTAGCTTGCGGATGATATTATTTCTGGCACTTATTTTCTTCTTGACATCTTGACAGTGGTATCGGTAAGACAGAGTTCTATCAAGACGGACGCCAAGGTATTTTGGCGTCTTGTTGTGTTCCAGCATCTGACCACGCCATTCCACCTCCAGCGACCTTCGGGCATGCTTGTTTCTCAGGTGGAAAGCACATACCTGGGTTTTTGTGGGATTGGGTTTCAGATGGTTTTTATCATAGTATAGAGCTAAGTCTCCCAGGGCATCTGTCAGTTTCACTTCGACTTCATTGAAGGTTCTTCCCTGAGCTGCTACCGCTGTATCATCAGCGTAAATAAATTGCCTTGTTTGTTGGTGTATGGGTTGGTCGTTGGTGTATATGTTGTATAGAATCGGCGCGAGGACACTTCCCTGTGGTAGCCCATTTTTTTGGTCCCTCCACCGACTGTTCTTGGACTGGAGCGTTACGTAGAAGCGTCTATTCTGGAGGAGACATTTCACTAACCTTGTTAGTCGGAAATCCTTTGTAGTTTCGTAGAGTTTTGCGAGTAGCCGTTGATGGTTAACTGTATCATAGGCGACAGTTAGGTCTATGAACGCTACTCCTGTTATTTCCTTCCGTTCAAAACCATCTTCAATATGTTGGGTGAGATTAAGAATTTGACTGCAGCAGCACTTTCCGGGTCTGAATCCTGCTTGTTCTGGAATAATTTCTGCGATCCGGTTCAGTATCATTCTTTCAAAGGCCTTGAAACGGTGGCACAAGAGAAATACAGGTCTAAAACTCTTTGTATCCGCCGGATCTTTCCCTGGTTTTAAAAGGGCTACCAGTCTAGCTTTTCTCCAGATTTTGGGGATTTGTAATGTACGGATGCAGCAATTCATCATTTTTACGAGCCACTCTACGGTTTTTAGTCCAAAGTTCTTTATTTGCTCTGTTCGTATGTCGTCCAGGCCAGCCGCTTTATTATCTTTCATTTGATGGATCGCGCCTCTCATCTCCTCTAGACAAAAAGAGGTACCTAGAACATCTCTTTCTTCGTCGATATTCCGTTGAGCTCTCACCTTGTTCTTTCTTGATGTCGTCTTACCGTTCATTAGAAGATGATGGGCTATCTGATCGGGTGTGTTGACTGCCGGAGCAGCGGGATCGTTGCCAAGATTCCGAGTCAGCTTACAGGCACGTCTGCTGTTTTGTTTCATGTCCAGACTCGTGACCAGCTTGCACCACCTTTCCGTTCTGTTGGCGGATATCGCATGTAACATTTCCTCCCCAGCCTGTATTGTCGCTTCCGAGAAAGGGTCTTCTTCATATAGCTGTTCGTATCTTTTAAGTAGGGGTTTAGATTCTTCATTGAGCCCCGCTATGTACTCAGTTCGACAACCTCTAGGGATAAATTTCCGTGATACTTGCTTTACGATTTCTACAAATTTATCGTACGAATCAGGGCAAGGTTCTAGCTGGGAAACTTCTTGATCCAATGTTTCAGAGAATTTTTCCCATTTTGCTTTAGTAAAGTTGAACCTTCTCTTGAAAGGAACAATTTCGTATCTGATTGCCGCGTTGGAAAGACAAATTATTGGTCTGTGCTGTGTCTTTGGGAGGGCGCTTCCAACGATTTTTGTCACCTGGTCTCCAATTCTGTCGCTGACAAATATATTGTCTGGGTTGTAACCTCTGCGCCATCTTCCGCTGTTGAACGACGCAGGCTGCTTTGGATCGTGAATAAGTTTTAGGTTCATGCTTTCAGCCCATTTTTCTAGTTCTTCGCCATTGGAATCTGTTTCGTTGTAACCCCACGCGACACTGTGACAGTTGAAGTCACCCAGTACGAATTTGATTTGCTGTGATTGAAAGTTATTCGGTTCCTCAAAAGCAAAGTCAGCGTTTGGTGGTTTGTAGATTGACGTTACTGTACAGGAGTTTATCTCCACTGTGAGGATCTCGATGTCATTTTGATCTGTTATGGATGCTACGTCGATATCTGGTCTGACGAAGACTGCGCGACGTGGTCTCTCCAGTATGAGCACTACAGTTAACACATAACACTACACATAACATTACGCACATTACACATAACACTACAGTTAACGTAACTAAAGTCATATTTGCCAATAGGTAGGTGCTAGTAATCATTAGGCTCTAATACATAATACCACTACTAACTAACGAGTGCACTAGTTTAGCCGCACTTTGCTCTGCTTTTTCACTTATTTTTTAACTTATCACACTAACTCGAACGTCTCTTATATCTTTTTTATCTGATTAGCTTTGTCTAGGAGTTTGATGGTGAGATGTCGATAACATTTACATGATTGGACAGCCTTTGTTCATGACTCTTGGCAAAATTACTTATTAGAGAGGTATGGCAAAGGCAAACGTTAATACCGTGTCAAGACCTAAATAACCGATAACGGTCTATTTCAACACAAGCATTAACAGAGTTATCGCAAATGTTCTGGGGCGGGGCTTAACGTTATTATGACAACCGACGTTTGGGATTAAATAATATAACCTAGAAATCAATGTTTAGGATTACTATAAATGTTTTTTATTGAAAAATGAATTTGAATATTGAGCAGGTTAACATGCATTTTAATTTTAAAGATTTAACCAACAATAAATATATAATCAGCATAAAAATAATATAAAATATTTCAATAACTAATATCCTAACCACAAAAAGTAGTCTATTGTAGACAAAATAAGAAGGATTCTAAAGACAAGAAACAAGATGATTCACAGTTTTTAGTTTATAAAATTTGTATTCTATAAATTATTTTTATTTTTTGTCCCAAATGTCAAATTAGCGTTAACGTTATTACCGCCCCTTAATTCGACCTAAATAGCGGGACACGGTATCCGGTATTAGCGTAACATTCACACTGCGCTTGCGTACATGTCAACATAGCGTATTCCGCTATTAGCGTGCGATAAAAATGCATTTGCGGTATCCATCTTGAGGTCTCGATGAAGATCACAGTTTCTGAAGTTCCAAGGAGCGTTGTCGATGCTCTTTAACACTTTATTGTGGTATCGTTGTATAATTGGGATGTAATTTTCTTTTCTATAGCCCCATAGCTGTGTCCCATATCTGTTTAAACAAAAGTATGATTTCCACTATGCCAGTTACAAGCCATCATCAAGAGCTGAGGAAGGAGGAGGCATAGAGGAGTAAACCTGCTAAATAATCCACGGTTCATCTGACCCCGATGATAGCACTCTGTAAGGGCCCCTGCCTAGGGTACAGCCGAAATGCTGCCTTATAGTTCTGCGTTGGATCATCAAAGATTAGAGGAAGAACACCTTGATCTAAAATTACATGGTAAAAGAAGAAAATGACGTGATTTTTGATCAAATCATTGAAGAAATCAAATAGACTACTGATAATTCTCCATAAAAAACGTAACCTATTTGGGCTGATTTAATAGAACATATTCCTTAGCATGGGCAGCATTTGGTCGATAACAAACAGTATTTAAATCAAACTTGCCAAACACTTTAAAGGCAAAATCGTTAAATCAATATGTATTGCCAGTTCTGACATATGGAACTGAAACTTAGGCTTTTAGCAACAGCTTAGCCCACAAATTTCAAGTGACTCAGAGAGCTATGGAACGGAGAATGCTCAATATTAAGTTCAGTGATCGCAAGTTCAATGAAGAGATAAGAAGACGATCAAAAATAACATATGTGATCCAGAAGATTTCCATGTTAAAATGGAACTGGCCAGGACACATAGGAAGAATGGAAGACAACCGTTGGACAAAGCGAATTCTCGAGTTGCGACAAAGGGCAAGCAAAAGAAGTAGAGGCAGACCTCAAACAAGATGGACTGATTACATCAAGCGAATGGCTGCCCACGAATGGATGCAAAAAACAGCAAACAGATATCAATAGACACACCCAAGAGAAGCTTACATCTGACGATAGCTAGAATAGCGGTTGCGGTTGATGATGATGATGATGATGAAGCTCAAGTAACCATCACTGAATCTGTGAATGGGAAACAGCATCTGTCAGTTATTCCATTGGTACATGTTATATAAACATTCTGCTCATTCTTAGTTTCCGTAGCGCAATAAATGGTTATATTGTTCGTCCGCAATAACTTTTCCCGTGCGTCACGATTTATTTTCAAACAAATGAAGTCAAAACATAAAGTGAAACGTACGCCGATGTTTGTAGTGTAATATAATATACAGTATACAAAATGTATATACACATCGACGTTCGTTTCACTTTATGTTTTGAATTAATTTGTTTGAAAATGAATCGTGACGCATGGGAAAAGTTATAACGGACGAACAATATGTACTGTACGCATTTAAAGAATTTACAGTAGAATCACAAATAATTAACTAGTCTACATAAAACGTTTGAACTACATAATAGTATGTACATTATTTCACCGTTTTTGCTCTAAATTTTAAAGAACCCCTTGGATTCACATGTAATTTGGCATACGCATAGCTTACATGTCAAAGATAAAAAGTGATATTGTGCCGATGTGTGCTTTTGCCCTGGGAATGACTTTCACCCCCTGTTGGGGGTGAAAAAATATACGTCCAAAATAAGTCCAGAAATAGATAAACTGACTAATTTTAAGTAACTTTTGTTCTATAGAGCTTTTTCGCCAAGTCGACACTTTTCGAGTTATTTGCGAGTGAATATGTTCATTTTTCAACAAAATAACTGCATTTTTAGAAAGTTTTTCGCAAATAACTCAAAAAGTAAGTATTTTGTCGAAAAAACGTTCTTAGCGAAAATATGCCTGTAAAAAAGTAAAAAAAATGGTATACGCGTGAGGTCTCTGGACCTCGTAGAACCAGAGTTATAGCTAATGAAAAATAGGTGCATATTCGCCAAATTTCAAATAGAATATTTCGACACGAAATATCCAAAAATTAAGCACTTTTTGGGGAAAATCAATTATAATTTTTTTAAAGTGTTTAAAAAATGCTTTATTTTCTGTTTTTACAAGAAGTTTCTAGCATCAAACTTAAGCAAGTTACGCTCAAAATAAAGTTGGTCCCTTTTGTTTTGACAAAAGAATCGGTAAGACCACCCCCTAATAATTAGAATTAGCACATAAATGAAATTAATCGTTACCGCTCCCTAAAATTATTTTGCTTATGTTGTGTTTATATGATCTGTAAGCCTTATTTTTTAAAAAATTTGATTTTAAAATAAAATTTTTAAAAATTTCAATTTTGAAAAATATGCTTTTTTTCAAAATAACTTAAAAATTGTTAGAGATACCAAAAATCTCTAAAAACAAAAAAAGTCAGCATTACTTTTCTGAATATCCTCTATTTTTTGTTTTTCTGTAAGACAAAAATTGATTAAGATTTGGTGTTTCTAAATTTGCATACATTCGTGATCAGTGACCCGTTCAACCCCTTTTAACTACAGCCCTTTCAAAAATAAGGACTTTAAAACGATGACACCCACAGATCATATAAATAATACATATACGAGTCAAAAAACTTGTAAAGACGTAACGTTCATTTGAGATACTAATTAGGAGGTGATTTTCCAGATTTTTTTACCAAAAAAAAGGACTAGCTTTATTTTGAGCGTAACTTATTTACTTTTGGAAATAAATCCTTTGTAAAAGGTATAACATTTTTTTATTAAAATCCCTTAAAATGCCTACATCACAACAAAACGTTTTCGATTTTATAAAAAATTATCATCAATGTTCGACAAACTGGATGCTAGCTGAGCCACAAAAAAAATAGCCGGGTAAAAACCTTTATATATAATATAGATGCCTTAAAAGTGCATACTTTAATAAAAAGCCCTGTGATGGTCACAGGGCTTTTTTTGTTTTATTGAAGTATGCACTTTTAAGGCATCTATATTATATGTAAAGGGTTTTTCCCGGATATTTTTCTTTTGTGGCTCAGCTAGCATCCAGTTTATCGAACACTGATGATGATTTTTTATAAAAATCGAAAACGTTTTGTTGTGATGTAGGCCTTTTAAGGGATTTTAATAAAAAAAATTTATACCTTTTACAAAGGATTTCTTTCCAATTTTGTGATTGATGGTATACAGCCAACTACAGGAAAAATATTTTCTTTTCCTTGTGGATTTTATTTACTTTTGACGCTAGAAATTTTTTTATAAAACAAAAATGAAGCTTTTTTTAAACACTTTATATAAGTTGTAATGAGTTTTCCCCGAAATGTGCTTTATTTTTGGTTATATCACGTTAAAGTATTCCATTTGGAATTTGACGAATATGAACCAATTTTTCATTAGATATAACTCTGCTTCTACTAAGATATAGACGTGGTATATACACCCTTTTTTTTAATTTTACAGGCTATATTTTTGCTAAGATTGTTTTTTCGACAAAATACTTACTTTTTGAGTTATTTGCGAAAAACCGTATAAAAGCGTGGTTATTTTGTTGAAAAAATGAACATATTCACTGGCAAATAACTCGAGAAGTATTGACCTACTGAAAAAACTCTATGGAACAAAAGTTACTTAGAATTAGTCAGTTTATCCATTTCCGGACGTATTTTGGACGTATATTTTTTCACCCCCGAGAAGGGGTGAAACTCACTCCCAGGGCAATAGCACACATCGGCACAATATCACTTTTTTTCTTTGACTTGTTAGCTATGTGTGTGCCAAATTTCATGTCAATCCAAGCGGTTCTTTAAAATAGAGGTTTTGCAATCTTTTACCGTTAAAGAACGTACTAAAATATATTTTGATAATTAAGTGATACCTATTATTTTACTAAATGACTCAGCAAATAATACAAGAGAATTTTACGTAATATCCGCGAAATTCCTTATTTGCCGTTCCAGAATTTGTTCATGAAATGAATCTAATTCCTTTTAAATATTAAATTATCATTTCAATAAGGAGGAAACGCCGTTGTTGTAATAAAATTATGGCATGCTTGCAGTATCATTTCCTTTTAAAATATTTTTTTGAGTTCAGTTGGTAACGTGGTTAAAGAATTTGCATTTTTGCGAGCATTTCGGCAAGTTTTGGATCGTAAACAGTCATTAAGCATTCAAACTGATCGGAAGTTAGAACGATGGAACTTAGTTAATATGTAGGGTCTAGTTTATATGACAGAAGTGGAAATCGCTAGGTTTCGACTTTATGGTCTTCGATTGCATAATTCTCTATTAAATGTCACTATTGCACGTTCATGCAACTATATTTGGTATCAGAGGTTTAATATCAGATATTATTAGAAGTAATATATGACTACGGAAGTAAAATACTGTTACGATAGTTTAGTAGTTCAATTAAGATATATACAGGGTGAGGCAGATAAAGGGCCTATTAGAAATATCTCGAGAACTAAAGCTAAGAGAATGTTGAAAATTGGAATACAGGGGTTTTGAGGTATGAACTATTTAATGAAAATATTTTCTTCTCTTTGCTACTTCCGGTTATACCGGAAGTTGATTGTAACTTCGTTTTTTTAAATGGGACACCCTGTATATTTTTACATTTTTGGATTATCCTCGATTTCTTCTTTCTTAAAATATAAGGTTTTGTAATAATATACAGAATATGTTAAAAGATAATTACGTTTCCTTATTAATTTCGTAGCAACATTAACACCCTGTAGGATTGTAGTAGATTGGCATAATAAACTCTATTAATGTTCAAATGATTTTTAATATAGTCTACTATTGTTAAGAGTTATTGGTATAGTTAAATTTTTAATTTTAGTATACAGGGTTGGTCGAAACTCTGAATGAGTATTTTCTGAGTTTTTTTAAATGGAACACCCTGTATTTGAGTATTGTAATGAATTGTTATTTTATGGTACTTTTTAATTTCTTAAGCATTCCCTATACCTAACTCCTTTAATTTGTGAGTTATTGGTGATTAAACCAAACATTAATTGAAACACAAAATAGGTAAAATTGTATTAGGTTGGCCGTGAAAATATTCAGTCACAAATAATTTTTTGGAAATAAATACATATTAGTCTGTACTGATACTTAAAATTGCCAATAGTGGTTGAGGTATCAAAATACCATCGAAGTTAAGATTGTTGGTGCGATTAACAATTAAGCACAAACTAAAGCAGTTAGGTATAGGTAATGCTTAAGAAGTAAAAAGTACCATGAAATATCATTTCATTGCAATACTAAAATATAGGGTGTTCCATTTAAGAAAACTCAGAAAATACTCATTCCGAGTTTCGACCCACCCTGTATACTAAAATTAAAAATTTAGCTACACTAATAATTGGTAACAATAGTAGACTATATTAAAAATAATTTGAACATAAATAGAGTTTATTATGTCAAACTACTACAATCCTACAGGGTGTGAATATTGCTACGAAATTAATAAGAAAACGTAATTATCTTTTAACCGACCCTGTATAATCTGACAAAACCTTATATTCTAAGAAAGAAAAAATCGAGGAGAATCCAAAAATGTAAAAATATGAGTAAAAAAAAATCCTATTTAAAAAAACGAAGTTATGAGCAACTTCCGGTATAACCGGAAGTACCATATAGATGAAAATATTTTCATTAAATAGATCAGTCTTCAAAACCCCCTTATTCTAATTTTCATAATTCAGTTGTCTTTAGTTCTCGAGATATTTCTAATAGGCCCTTTATCTGCCTCACCCTATATTATTCGTGTTTTATTGACTATAATAAAGCATTCGATAAAGTAAGACATGTACAATTAATTAATGTTCTGAAATCAAAGAAGATAGACTACAATAAACTCAGGATCATATCGAATTTATACTATAATAAAGCAGAGAGAAAAGTATGTGCTAACGAACAGCTGTCAGAGGAATTGAAATTTGACGTGGGGTGGGGCAAGGATGCGTATTGTCGCCAATTTTTTTAATGCCTACTCGCAAGTGCTCCTAGAAAATGCTCTTGAAAGTGACACAGCTGGAATAAACGTAAATGGAGTTCCTATTAACAACATAAGATATGCAGATGACACTGTCATCTTAGCAGAAAATATTAAAGACCTTCAGAGGCTGGTGATTGGAATAATCTGAAAATGAACATCAAGAAGACAAAATTTGTGAGAATACATAAAACTCAAAGAAGTAACACGAATTTCGTCATAAACGGAACAAATATCGAGCTAGTAGTCCATTATGCATATCTTGGAACAAAGATCAACTCCACAAATGTCCAGGTAATTAATACTAGAGTAGAAAAGGCAAAAGCAGAATGAGAAGAGTGCTCGGCACAATAGATTTGAACTTGGAACTAAGAGTTAGGTCTACTGGGTGCTACGTTTTTTCGACTATGATTTATGGAATGAAAGCTTAGACCTTGAATGTGGCATAAACGAAAAACTGTAATCATTCGAGTTTTGGGCGTACAGAATAATTTTTAAATTACAATCAAGACACGAAAATTGGAATATACCTGAAAGGAAAAAGAAGCATAGAGAGACGTAGAATATCATGGCTGGGCAACCTAAGAGAAACTTTTCAAATCAGCCGTCTCTAAAGTCCAAATAGCTATGATGATTACCGACCTTCGTCGCGGAGATGGCAACTGAAGCAAAAGAGAGTACCGTAACATTTATTCCATGTAGAAGAAGTCCTTTGACGAAAAAAAAATAAGTATTAAAAATCTAGAATGTTCGAGATATCATCTAAAAATCCCAAAATATCTCTTCTTCTTTCATTCATTTGTAAGCTCATAAGCTTCAGAACATCAGGGAATGTATACGAGTAAGTACAAGCAGAAAGCTGATAGTTAAAATAGTAGCAGTAATTGAATTTTTGAATAGTTGTCATTCAGTTCGAGTTGTTGTTATATAGACCTTGGGCCCATACTAAACCATTATTACCTCCCCCATGATTTATAATGTAGAATGACGAATAGTTGAGTTAGGAAGAAAAATAAGTACGCAAGATTCCGTATCCAATATTGTTTCAGAAACTAATGTCGAATCTGAACAAACAGCTTCATCATCTTTCACAGTTGAACCAGGTACGACTAGAATTAGCAAAGTTTTAAAACCACCTACATTGATGGTCAAAAAGCACGGAAAACATATGGTATTCAATGCAAAGCTGCAGCTAGAGCAAATGGCTGTACTGTCATTAAGCTTTTGAACCAATCGGGAGTTAGAACGATGGAACTTAGTTAATATGTAGGTCTAGTTTATATATGACAGGAGTGGAAATCGCTATATTAAATTTACAATCAAGATGCAGTAGAAACAAACAAACCAAGACGCGTTTAATGTTACGAGGAGTACTTCCGAATCATGATTTACAATTTATAAACTTTGAAAATCATGATTTGGAATTTTCAATGTATATAATGTTATATAATTTTTATGGGGAAAATTTAGCGAATTCATTTTATATCCCAGACCACAAGATCGTAACGTTTCATCGCCCTGTATATGGCCAAAATTTGCAAATATTATATTTTAATCGTTAACCAGTGTTTCGTGGAAAGCGAAAAACTAGGGAAATTAGTGGTTAAGATTCTACGAACGGACTTAACAATTCAAGAACAATAGGACTAAATTACGATCGGTTTTAGAAAGTGGATGTATTTGCGGTTGACGTGGACAATAGAACGTTTTTAAATGCTTCCTAGAAAGTAAACAAAATTGTTTAGTTTAAAATATAGGGTTCTCCTAGCATGTAAGACAAAAATTAATTTTGGTATCTCCTGCAATTTTACAAGGTGGAAAATTTGTATACAACACTATTTGTTTTTAAGAAAGGAAAGTAGGGATGTAATGTGTAGAGAAAATGCCTGTGATTGGCGAGGACACTGATGGAGGGGAGAAGAATATTTGAATCTCAGATGGATGAAGGAAAAAGATGGACTGTGTAATTAAGATCTGAAGAGAGCAGTCCATTTCAGAAAGTAGTGATTTTGTGTGAAGTGGTTAAGTTGGTGGCCGTATAAGCAGATTTATGTTGAGACGAAATCGTGATCGAATCGAGAAGTAAAATCTCCTCGTGTCCGAATAGATTACAGTTTCTGTCTGGAACGAGTAGCCGATTTTTATCAATTTTGCACAAGATATCGAGCTGAGAAAAAATCTTGGAAGTATAAAGATTGATATTGTTTGTATCGAGTCAGAGACTAAATTGAGGAGAGATTTCGAGCGAGTGCTGTTTGTTGGTGAAGCAGTTGGAAGAGAAGGAAGGTCGCAGCATCCGAAGAAGCACGTGAGGGGAAACCGAGGACAACACAATCCATGATAAGGACTATAGAAGATAAAAAAGGTTAGTCAGATCATTTGTAAAGAGGAGAGAGTTGTTTTAATATACCATATTTATTTTAATTTAACAATTTTACAGCATAATTCATTCATTAACAAATTCATAGAAGATATAAGTTTTCTATTTAAAAAGGTGAAAACTAAAATTTGTTTTATTTTTATAATAAAGAGAACAATGTACCGAATCTTTCAAAGAAAAATTTGTCAAAAAAAAGGAGATAGTAGAATTAAAGATTAATTTATTAGATAACAAATTTTTACAACAAAATTGAGTTTTATTATACATTAGGAATCGTATATTTATGGTATAGCAAATAAATAAATAATATTTGTAGAATTTACATGATTTTGAGTACATTTATTTTCTTTGTTTTGTCCTGGATGAAGTGAGCAACGCGAAATACTAGAAGCCACAAACTAAAGGTAATATTTTAAAATCAATTAGCCCCGAGAATAAATTTTATTGGAAAGTTTTGTTAAATTTTGGTTTTGTTGTTTCCATGAGTAGTAATTAAAATAATTAATTAATTAATCAAATTAATAACATGCTGATCAATCTCTTAACAGAGAGAAAATAGAGAGCATAATAATACATTGTAAATTATTATTCAGGAGTGCTTCTAGTAGTATTTAACGTGTCTTGGTTTGTTTATTTCTACTGCATCTTGACTGTAAATTTAGTATAGGTTTTGAGTTTATGGTCTTTGATTTCATAATTCTCTACAGTCGGAAAAATAAAAGAATACCCACGAAGGAACATATAAAACACGCTGTATTTCCCTGTCACCTTGTCACAAAGAAAATTGCCCAGAGCAAGTACATGTAATAATAATTATTACATGTACTTGCGCTGGCCAATTTTTTGTGTGATACGGTGACAGGAAAATACAGCGTGTTTTATATGTTCGTTCATGGGTATTCTTTCATTTTTCCTACTGTATTAAATGTCACTACTGCACGTTCATGCAACTATTTTTGGTATTAGAGATTTAATATCCGATATTATTAAAGTAATATATACCTACGGAAGGAAAATACTATTACGATAGTTTTGTAGTTCAATGTTCAATTAAGATATATATGCGTGTTTTATTGACTATAATAAAGCATTCGATAAAGTAGGACATGAACAATTAATAAATATCCTGAAATTGAAGAAGATAGACTACAATGACCTCAGGATCATACCGAACTTATACTATAAGCAGCGATTATAAGTACGTGTTAACGAATAGCTGTCAGAGGAATTAAAATTAGACGTGGGGTGAGGCAAGGATGCGTATTGTCGCCAATTCTTTTTAGTGCCTACTCGAAAGATATCCTAAAACATGCTCTGGAGAGTGAAACAGCTGGAATAAAGGTAAATAGAGTTCCCATTAATAACATTAGGTAGGTATGCGGCTGACACTGTCATTTTAGAAAACATTGAAAATCTTCAGAGATTGATGAACGGAATATCGGTGTATACGGTCTAAAAATGAACATAAAGAAGACAAAATTTATGAGAATATAGAATATCTAAATCTCAAAGAATAAACGAAAAATTTCCTCATAAACATTTGGTCCTCATAAACATATCTTGAAACAATGATCAACTCCACAAATGATTACTTCCAGGAAATTAAAATTAAGGTAAAAAAGTATAGAGCATATTTTAACAACATGAGAAGAGTGCCCTGCATAAGAGATTTGAATTTGAAGCTAAGAGTTAGGTTGGCTTGGTGCTACGTTTTCTCGACTTTAATTTATGGAATGCACCTTATGCGACATTAATGAAAAAACTGGAATCGTTCGAGTTGTGGGTGTATAGAAGAGTAACAGGAAGCATAAAAAAATGTCAAATGGGTAAACTTAAAGACAAAGATGAAAATCTTATTGTAGATCTAGAGAATAAAATAAAAAGATGGACAGAATACTTGAATGAATTATTTGAAGACGATAGAAACAACTTAACTCAGATAATCAATGCAACTGGGCCAGACATATTGAAAGAAGAAGTAGAATACGCAATAAGAAACGCTAAAAATGGAAAAGCAAACGGACCTAATGAAATCCCTACAGAACTGCTGAAGCTTTTAAATGATAAATCCGTAACCATAATATTGCATATATTCAATAAAATATACAGTACTGGTATAATACCGCAAGAATGGTTGCTGTCTACGTTTGTCACCATACCGACGAAAACTAAGGCAATGCAATGTTCAGATCATCGAACAATCTCCTTGATGAGTCACCTGCTTAAAATATTTCTTAGAGTCATCCACAACCGAATCTATCAAAAACTAGACATCGATATTAACGATACACAGATGGGATTCAGAAAAGGATTAGGTACAAGGGATGCTCTCTTTACCTTGAACGTTCTAACACAGAGATGCCTAGATGTTAACCAAGAGGTACACGCCTGCTTTATAGACTTTGGAAAGGCCTTTGACAAAGTACGCCACAGTAAACTCAAAGAAATCCTGGAGAGTAAGAACATTGACACCAGAGATATACAAATAATATTAAATCTGTACTGGAATCAGCGAGCTAATATAAAAATAGAAGACCAAACATCGGACGAAATAGAAATACGTAGAGGGGTACGAGAGGGTTGTATATTGTCACCGCTCTTGTTTAATATCTACAGCGAACAAATATGCCAAGAAGCTCTCTCATATGCAAACGAAGGGATAATAGTCAATGGAGAAGTTATCAATAACATTCGATATGCTGACGATACTGTGATAATGGCAAGAACAGCGGAAGATCTACAACATCTAGTTGAAAGTATGAATGAGATATGTAATAACTACGGCATAAGGATGAACGTCAAAAAAACCAAATATATGACCTTCAGTAAGAATCCAATAAATGACACTAGTATCACACTAAACGGTACCCAACTTGAAAAAGTAAACGAATACAAATACTTGGGAACCCTTATCAATGAAACAGGTGACCAAAATCACGAGATAAAAAGACGTATTGAAATTGCCAGGTCTACTTTTATAAAAATGAAAAAATTATTTTGTAATCATGATATAAGTATTCATCTACGAACTAGAATGTTAAAATGCTATGTATTCAGTACTTTGCTCTACGGTGTTGAGTCATGGACTCTTACACAGAGGAATATTAAAAATCTTGAAAGCTTTGAGATGTGGTGCTACCGCCGTATACTAAGAATAAGTTGGGTGGATAAAATTACAAATGAAGAAGGAATACGCAGAATAAATAACGAGCCAGAAGTTCTACTGAATATAAAAAAAGAGAAAACTTGAATACTTAGGCCACCTGATGAGAGGACAAAAGTACACATTCCTGCAAAATATAATGCAAGGAAAAATCCAAGGACGAAGAAATCCAGGCAGTAGAAGAATGTCCTGGATGAGAAATTTGAGAGAGTGGTTTGGCTGTACCACTAACGAATTGTTGAAAACAGCAGTAAATACAATTAGAATCGCCATAATGATATCCAATCTCCGATAGGAGAGGCACTCAAAGAAGAAGAAGAAGAAGAAGAAGAAGAATAAGAAGAAGAAGAAGAAGAAGAAGAAGAAGAAGAAGAAGAAGAAGAAGAAGAAGAAGAAGAAGAAGAAGAAGAAGAAGAAGAAGAAGAAGAAGAAGAAGAAGAAGAAGAAGAAGAAGAAGAAGAAGAAGAAGAAGAAGAAGAAGAGTTCTGAAAATATCAAGGACAGAACACGTCACAAACAAAGAAGAGATTTTGAGAAAGATGAATAAAGAAATGGAAGTCTTAAATACAATCAAGACAAAAAAATTGGAATATCTCGGACACAATACACGTGATTTATTACTTGGTCTGCGTAACAGACGAGAATTTTTCCTTCTTTATAGAAGTAAAAAAATTTTAAGAAAATTACTAGATGATATTATTTCGCTACCTTCTATATTACCAACTGGTTCTTTCATACTGTTAAACATCAAGACTGTATTATCTCACTTTACAGGAAGTTACAAATTATCTTTTTTATCATTTTTTTTAATCCTTAAGGCGTACCTACTGAAATTGAAATTACTAGTGATTCAATGCAACCAGTGCAATATTGCTGACACTTTTGGTAGCATCTTCAAATGGTTCTAAATGAGGCGCTCAGAGCAACAGTGGCCTAACCCATAAATTGAGCATTTTTAAATTAATATATCAATAAGAGCAGTATCAATAAATCTTCGGATTAACAAGGGTCTACTGAACCCACCTCTATATTCGGCTAAATGATGCTATCTAATTTGTAGCGCCATTCCATGAGCACAATGGAAATACGATTACAAAGATTTCGTTTATCTCAAAACTTCGTTTTTGAGGTTGAGCCACTGTTGCTCTGAGCGCGTCAAATATTCTATATTATTGAGTATAGTGACTCACTTTTCATCCTAAATTTTCGGTTATTAATTACGTGATTCCAGCGATTCCAAAACAAAGTGCTAAGGAGCATTGTCAACGCTCTTGATACTATAGGAACAGTGACCTCCATAGGGACCTAGACATGGAAACTGTTAACAAGACGATAGAAAGATTTGACAAGAGTCACGAACAACTACTTCTTCAACACGTCAATGTTGAGGCCGTCCAGTTCCATGACAACACGGATTTAGCTAGAAGACTCAAGAGGAAGAAACCATTCGAGTTGGTTAAGTAATAATTACACTTTTAAAAAAAGAACTTTTTATAATACAACGTTTTCATTATATATAGGACCCAATATAAAATTATAAACTATTGTGTTGTTTCAATTTCTGTCATAAAATAATTTTGTTATCGACTATTTTAGAGGAATATATTTCCTAGCGGATTTAAACTCATATAAACCAAAGCAAATATTTAAAATGGTATATACAGTAAGCACCAAAATTAACGCACCACCTTAAAAATGGGACATTTTGATGGCTTGTATTTTCTAAACCTGTTGTCCGATTTTAGTGATTTTTTTAATATGTTATAGCTTTATTCTTCAAGAAGATTGATGTAATAATATTGTTGCTAAACAGATAAGGGTCATTGTATACCGGGTGTAACAATGATAGTGTGTTTATTCCTCAAAATTTGGAACGCCCTGTGGAATATTCTAGCGTATATAAAATATTTAAATTACAACTCAACTGTAACTTTAGGCTATTTTAACATTTTGCTTTTTAATTCATTAGCTTATGTTGGATAATAAAAAAGTTAGGTACTTTAACATCTAGCAACGTTCTTCATCAATACAGGGTGTTTCTAAATAAGTGCGATAAACTTTAAGGAGTAATTCTGCATGAAAAAATAATGACCCTTTGCTTTATAAACATATGTCCGCAAATGCTTCGTTTCCGAGATACGGGATTTTAAATTTTTTCTTACAAATTGACGATTTATTTATTACTCTAAAACCGGTTGCGATATGCAAATGAAATTTGGTAAGTTTTAAGAGGTAGTTATTGCGCATTTTTTGGCATACAATTTAGAATTTTATATTCACCATTGGCATATGTGCATACGGGTAATATGACCGGGTAGTATGACCCGTATGCACGCAAATGGTGAATATAAAATTCTTAATTGTATGCAAAAAATTGCGCAATAACTACCTCTTAAAACTTACCAAATTTCATTTGCATATCTCATCCGGTTTTAGAGCAATAAATAAATCGTCAGATTGTAAGAAAAAATTCAACATCCCGTATCTCGGAAACGAAGAATTTGCGGACATATATTTATAAAGCAAATAATCATTATTTTTTATGCAGAATTACCCCTTAAAGTTTGTCGCCCTTATTTAGAAACAACCTGTATTGATGAAGAACATGGCTAGTTGTTAAAGTACCTAACTTTTTTATTATCCAACATAAGCTAATGAATCAAAAAGCATAATGTTAAGAAAGCATAAGGCTATAGTGAGTTTTAATTTCAATATTTTATATACGCCAGAATATTTCACAGGGTGTTCCAAACTTTGAGGAAAAAACACACTATCATTGTTACACTCGGTATACAATGACACTTATCTGATTAGCAACAATATTATTACATCGATATTCTTGAAGAATAAAGCTGTAAAATATTAAAAAAATCACTAAAATCGGACAACAGGTTTAGGAAATACAAGACATAAAAATGTCGCATTTTTAAGGTGGTGCGTTAATTTTGGTGCTTAGTGTATAATATTTATAAATAATAATTAACTTATAAAATATAAATTTTAAGTATATTAACTTTTAATTATTTATTTAAAAATTTTTAAAAAGATATGCAACAGCCGGGTTTCGAACTCGTGACCTCTCGATCTACAGTCTAATGCTCTACCACTACGCCACCATCAGTTTGTAATTATAGTCTGTTCGCTAAACTCAGACGCAACTTTCTAGATATTTTAGTCGGTAATTTTGCCAATTTTAGTAAAATTGGCAAAAAATAATTACTAAATAGTTAATAATCACTAAATAGTTAGTAATTTTGCCAATTTTTGCAAAATTGGCAAAAAACAAAAAAATTATCGACTAAAATATCTAGCCAGTTGCGTCTGAGTTTAGCGAACCGACTATATCAATTTTCTGACGTACTTTAAAATGGAATCTAAATGTCATTGCATTAGTCACATTTTTAAAATAGTTTGAAATTAAAAAAGTCGATTTATCCATAATGAAAAACTGGAACGAACATGTAAACCGAATGGAACTAGATAGATTAGCTAGATAGATAGATTATCTGTAAAAACAACAATCCGTATAGCAGAAGACCCGTTGAAATGTCGCCGAAAAGGTGGAAAGACAATGTACAGTCAACAACAACTGAAACAGAATTAGAGGCAGACAAACAGTAATTAGTCGCACGAAGAAGAAGAAGAAGAAGCAGATTTATCCATATAAACAGTTAAATATTGCATTGTTAGCAAGTCTGAGCTATTCTGAAAATTTCAGGTGCCTAGGTAGCCTAGAACTGTGTTTAAAAATGGATTACAAAATTTGCGGAGATAGTCACAAAGACAAAGCCAAATATGTATATAAAAACGTTTTTAAAAATAGTACACGGTGCAAGTGATGGTACAGGTTAGTATTTGTGCAATAAATTAACAGAACCTAAGGGTTACTAGTGCGTCTGTCCTTAGTCTTAAGTTTTTAGTAGTAATTTAGGTCAGAAAATTTCTGACCTAACTTATTAAATAAATATTTTTGATGATATTATTTGATCAGATTGTATTGTTCTTGCAGTGCCGGATTAACCATTAGGCAAAGTAGGCAGTTGCCTAGGGGCCTCGGCTCCAAAGGGGGCCTCGTAGGCCCAAAACGAAAAAATAATAATTAGAATTAAATAAAACCTATAAATCATATTATGTTGAAAATTCAAATATTGCGCCATAAAAGGGATGGTGGACGTATAAAACTACATTACAGTGCATACTTTTGTTCACATAGAAAGCATATGTTATGAGAATAAGTCGCTATATGAATGCCGTTTGGTAGAAGGAACAGTACTGCCTGTCATTCTGCACGGTATCTTAGAAAAATGCAAAAGTACTGGGAGCAACAGGAACAAATGAGTCAGCGCTCCGTCGCTGCCCTCTCACCCAATACCCATACCTTTCGCTACATGTCTGACAAATACAATGATCTCCAGGCTCATTTATCTAAGATTGACAAACTTGCAATTTAAATTATTTGTGCCACACACTGGCTTAAGTTGGAATAGGTGCTGCTGAAAGTTGAGTTTAAGCAATATCATATTCTGGGTTTGTTCAGTCCCTGTACAACTTTTTTTCAGACTCTACCCACTGTTGGGAGGTTATGATCAAATGCTTAAATGAAACTCCACTAAGCTATCCCATTCGTAACGATCTAGTCGTTAAAGTAACAAGCAGCACTAGATGGAGTGCAAGAGCTGATTCAACAAGAGCTTTGTCCAAAGGTTACAATACCTTCAAATCTATTCTTCATACTCTTGCTGAAGATACTAATCACAAAGAAACAGTTCATGAGTCTGGGTTTGTTGAAAAAAATGTCAAAAATGAAAAATTCATAATGATTGAGTTTTGGGCAACAATTTTAGAACGTATCAACTCTGTCAGTAAATCATTACAGAGAGATGAGATTGAATTACAATCTCCAGTTGGAGGGCTTGTTCGAGATTTTGGAGGGAGAAGGCGGAGGTTTCTTAAGGGGCCTCATAGCTTGGTTTGCCTAGGGGCCTCAAGGTTCTTACTCCGGGACTGTTCTTAAGCATCTTATTGGTGTTTAATAAATAAAAAAAATACATTAAATTTCCTTAAAACGTCTAATGTGAACTTCTAAACAATCACTATGCATTTACCACATAAATATCAGATACAGACTTTGCTGTTGTAGTGCTCTACATTAAACGTTAATGCAACTTAAGTTATTATCGTTTAGGAACATTATATCCTCGGCACGATTACATTGGCATGAATTTATGGCCCCGAAGAGATATAATCTTGGCTTAGATGATACAGCATATATACAAAAGATCTTTAAATCTCTTCTCAGGATTATAATCGAAATCAGATATTACATCCTCAGGGAATTTATGTGCAATTGCCAGCAAGGTAGCAGTGATATAAAGTGATGAGCGCGCTAATAACCGGCAAAATAAGTTAAAAGATGGAAAAAATAATACATTGTGAAATAAAAAGACATGAAACTAGTGGAGGTGGAAATTATCGATATAAACGTATAAATTAACATTACATTCGATAGTTTCCCACCTTTAGACCTCTGTGATAGGAGAATATTTAGCTTTTTTGCAGGGCTTTTAGGCCCAGAGCTTTGTTCTTCTTTTCCATAGCTTTCTGTTACTTGCAAGTCATTCGAAGACTTGACATGTCAACTTCTTCCAGTCTGTTATTCACTTTTATTTTAGGTCTTCTACTACCGCCTCTCTCCATCGCTTTCATGGTCTTCCTCGCTTTCTTTTATAATCTGGTACTCTCCATGCTATTTTCTTGGCCACTCTGTCATCGTTCATTTTTTCTATATGGCCCAGCCACTGCAACCTTCTTGATTTTATTACGCTATCTATTTGTGGTTCTTTGTAAATATTATAAATTTCCTCATTTGTCCTTCTTGTATATACTTCCTCTGTTCTCTTCCCTCCTAATATTCTTCTGAGTATTTTCTTTTCCCATCTTCTTACTGTTTATTTTGTTGTTTGTTTGAGTATGCCTCACATCCATATATCGCTGTTGGTCTTATTATAGCCTTATAAATCCCAAATTTCGTATTCCATGGTAGCTGCTTTGATCTTAGTAAATAATTCATGGCTCCCGCAGATCGATTAGCTTTACTCAATCTGGCATCAATTTCTTTCATTTCTTCACACTTGTGTGTTATCCTTTATTCTAGATATACAAATTCGTCTATTTCCTCAAACTCTAACTCTCCTAATTGTGTGCTTACCTTGAACTTTATCCCATTCCCCCTTCTCTTCCTATTTTCATAACCTTGCTTTTCTTTTGATTTATTTTTATACCCAGCTTATACGCTTCATTTACTAATATTTCTGTTATCTCTTTCAGTATCTTTTTACTCGTCGCTACAATTGCCACATCTTCTGGGATATCCCACAGGACTCCCTGACAATAGTATTTTATAAAATTTTCTTGTCACAGTGACACTTGTCATACTCCGACGATACGTCTAAAGGCGGGAAACTATGTAATGTAATATTAATTTATACGTTTATTGTCGTTTATATCGCAAATTTCCACCTCTACTAGTTTCATCCCTTTTTACTTCACAATGTACTATGTTTTCTATCTTTTGCGTTATTTTGCGCTCATCACTGTATTCTAAACATAAATCATCAAAAGTTTTTTTAATGATAAATTGGTGTTGAATTAATAAATACCAGTAGGTATATAATATTTAAAAGAATATCTTCTTCTTTCTTATATGTAGGCTTTAAACCCCGTTTCTCCTTCAATATTAACCTCCCTAAACTGTTTAAATTATCGCACCATATTTTTCTTAGTCTGCCAATAAGTCTTCGTCCATTTGATGACTTATCTCCTGCTATTCGTACTATCCTATCCTCTGCCATTCTACTAAGGTGTTCGTTCCACTCCTGTTTTCGTTTTGTCACCCATCCATTTATGTCTTCTATATTGCATGCTTTTCTTATGTTTTCGCTTCTCTCCCTATCCAACAGACTTTTCCCTGATATTCGTCCAAGTATTTTCATCTTTGTTGTTTGTAGTAGTCGTCTCGTTTTAGATGTGTCAGGTCTTGTCTCCGCCGTGTATGTCAATATAATATGCTTCTTTTCATGAGCATTTTTCAGTGCGTCACACATGATAGAAAAAAAAAGTAAGTCCGTGATCACGGTTATTAGACTTTAGTAGGGTTGCCCTGTCCGACGGTGGTGGGGAGACTTATATTTTTGACTTTTACGTCACAAGAGTACACATTCCCATATTTTTAAATGATTTTCGATCATTGAATGTGTGTTATTGTGTATATATGTGTATTATTTGTGTTATTATGAAATAATAAGAAAAATAGTACACTTTTATCTTATACCGGGTGGTGAATCGTAAAAAGGGCCATAGCAAACTCAATGTAAAATTCTAAATTGTTGAATTCCTGCTTCCCTAATTATTTTACATCAAAAGTCATGAGAGAATACTTGTAGAGAATTAAAATCTGTATTAAAATCAAAAGTTAAAGTTGTTCTACGATTTAAATGCATTCCAAAATTTTGAAAAATATGATACATTTGCCACAATAGGTATGCGTGTAAAAGTAAGGCCACACGTTACTATTTAACTGACAGTGCTCACACCATTGACTGAATAAAAAAATCTTTATTATTAATACTTTCTCCGCAACTGAGGGTATCTTATCAACTGTATTGTTTTTAAATATATTGATGATAATTAAACATATTGATGATAAAATAAAAATATTGACAGTTCAAAAATGTGAACATTATTGCATTGTGTGTGCCTAAGTTTGGGCAGAAAACTAAAATGTATTACATTTTTACAAAATTTTGAAATATGTTTAGTTACGTAGACCAATTTTAACAGTTGTTTTCAATACAGATTTCAATCCTCTACAAATAGCTTATAATGTCTTTTGATGTAAAATAATTAGGGAAGCTGGAATTCAACAGTTCAGAATTTTACATTGAGTTAATGCAAAATTTTGACGCATGTCAAAATTCTCAATGTGTTTTAATTGTATTCATTTTTTTCGAATCCTGAGAAAACTAATAAATATTTTTGAAAAATTTAAACTCAGAATGAAAGACTACATTATTACCGAGGGCCGAAAGTCCCCAAAATTCTATAATGTTTATTTTAATAAGTTACAGGGCTGAAAATAAAAGAGAAATGTGATATTTAATTTGAAATATTTCATTTAATAGAAACTGCTTGTTTATTCTAAGGGACTTTCAACCCTCGGTAATAGTGTAATCTTTCATCCTGCGTTTAAATTTTTCTAAAATACTTGGTTTTCTCAGGATTCGAAAAAAATCATATTACGATTCAAATGACAGTACACTTTCGTGACGTAATCGCACCCTTAATGTTCATTGGTTAGTGGATTTAGGCAACCGTAGTAATGTCTAAGAACCGTGGTCCGTGATAATAATATACATTTTAGTGACATGACATTTTAGTTAAATCTGACAGTTCTCAAATTTTACTTGCAATTTGGCATAAAAACAAATCAATTTTGTTTATTGCATTTATAAAATGGTATTTTCTTTGATTTGTATAGTCTTTTAAATTATTCAGATTATATTCGTAGATATATTATATAATTCGCAAATTATTTTGTCTTCGATTAGAGCGACATCTATTGACAACTAGAATAAATGTTATAAATGTCACCGACGAAAAGTAATCACCGACGTGCGTTTTTTCTGTCACGTACAATTTAATGCGTTAGAAAGAAATCGAAAAACTGTGACGCACTGAAAGATCCTCATGAGAAAAAGCATATCTATGTATATTTGCTGCTTTATAGATTCTTGCTTTTATGTCTTGTCTTTCTAGAAGGTGTTTGTCCTTCCAGATTGTGTCATTAAGAGATTCCGCCGCTTTACTTGCTTTTAAGCTTCTTTCAGTCCTATACAATGCATTATTTTTCGAAGTAGCGCGAAATTTCCGACGACTGTGAACTCTTGGCATTTTAAATTTTTTGATAAAATCAAAAACAATCCAAAGTGACTAAAAATTACAAGTAAACTAAAGTTAAATACACAGAAACAAACTTTCTTGTCATTTTTTTTTCGAAAAAAAAAAAAGAAAAAACTTCAGTTAAAGAAAAGATAGAGAGGAAAAAACTTCATCACATATATATATTTTGAGATAAGACGTAAAATAATTAGTTTTGATCCAAATAAAATATCCGTATACAAAGTGTTGCATCTTTTTGCCATCAGTATATTAAAATATAGGTATACGAAAAGGTGGACAACTCGGTCTATTCCCCTTTGTCCATTTAGAGGCTTTCATATATTATCCCATTCGACATACCTACTGCATAAAATCCAGCAAATTGGATGAAAAATTGCCCCTGCGGATAATTAATCGGCAAGAATAACAGGTCCTTTTGTTGGGGCGAATAATGGAAAATGTTTAGCAGTAGCAGTAGAATGAAAAATGGATTCATTGTCACTAGACTACCCCGCGAGACTCGTTTACATTCTTATCATTGTTCTGATGGAATGTCCTGCCCCTCTCATTCTATCGACTGGGAGAAGCCGATTGAAATTCCCAACGTTTTTTACCGAATAAAAACCCTTTTAATTGATCAGAAATGCCACAGTTACAAAGTGAATACTATTATCTCGATGAGAACGAATTATTTGAATATCAATTTTGACAGATCTCTTTTTTAACAACTGGCAGGACAGCTAATTCATTAAAATCACAATATTGAAATTAACGATTGTTTTACATTTTGCAAAAACATAATATAATAGACCAGGAACAATGTCTTTAAAAATGGTAAAAAGTAAAAAAAAAGTTGAAGTCGTTCCGTTGAAACTGATCTTTGCTGTGGTGTTCATAGCACTGTTAGCTTAGATTTTCTGGGATTCATATAAATATGTATATTATACATACACCGTGTCCGTAAAGTATGGAACAAATTCTTTTTTAGCTAAACAGAGCATTTTAAGAAATAATCCTGAAACACGTAGATTTTTGATTTTAATTTACCGTATTTTAAAATAATATTCTAATATACAGGGTGAATTACTTTCGAGTAATGACGTCACCGTCATTTTTTTTTAAATGGAATAGCCCCATTTTGTCTCAATTTTCGGATAACTCTACCTGATCTGATTCCAAAAATGTATCACATCTTGATTCAAATTGGTACAGGGTGGACAAAAATACAATAGTTTTGTGTGTGCTCATAATATTAAATTTTAATTAATTTTTGATATTAAATTAAAATATTAAATTAGACAATATCAAAAATTAATTAAAATATTAAAAATACAATAAGTATTTTTGATAATATTGTTAATTTAACTAACGCGTTACTTTATGAACACACACAAAGCTATTGTATTTTTGTCCACCCTGTACCAATTTGAATCAACATGTGACACATTTTTGGAATCAGCTCAGGTAGAGTTATCCGAAAATTGAGACACAATGGGGGTGTTCCATTTAAAAACAAATGACGGTGACGTCATTTCTCGAAAGTAATTCACCCTGTATATTAGAATATTATTTTAAAATACGGTAAATTAAAATCAAAAATCGACGTGTTTCAGGATTATTTCTTAAAATGCTCTGTTTAGCTAAAAAAGGATTTGTTCCATACTTTACGGACACAGTGTATATATTTCGCTGATATTTGAGACATCGGAGCAACCTCTTTGTTGAAGACATGATGACGTGGTCTTTTCGATTACTTGGTAAGATGAGTGTGGTTCCTACTTGATCTAAGCATTCCTTGAGTTTGGTGGCAGCGTCATCCCAAGTAGTTTTCGACGCTCGCGCTCTGTAGATGTGGCTTTGATGTTTACTTTGAGATCAGTGCAAGGTCCAAGCGTCCAAGATATTTGTTGCATATGTTAGCAATATCTTGGTCGGTGTTTGCATTGTTTGCTAAGAAATCCATTTCTTCATTGCCATTTACTCCTGTGGCGACACGCTTCAATTACTATTTTGCTAACTTTAATTTTTAATAACTTTTTCAAAATGAAATAATACGTTCCATTTAAAATTCAAAAACCATATGCAGAGAAGGGCCTATTAAAATATATCAGTATTCAGGTAAAATGCCTTCTCAGATTTTAAAACACCAGATGTTAATGGTCTGTTCAGTTTATGGGAAACAAAATTCCACATGTCAATAAATCAGTCTTCCACTTCTTTAAAAACCACAGACATGTAAAACTAATGTTTGTAGGTCAGTATCGTCACAGCGGGCACCCGAGGCAGTCACATCACCACACTCGCAAAGAATAACAACCCTCTTTCGAGAAAAATTCACGCTATTTTACCGACACAAATAAATATTTATATATTTTAACGAAAAGCAGTAGAGCATTATGTTGCTGGAAGTAATCCATTGGTATCCACTTTAAGCCAAACTATTTTATACTTTTTACTATGTAGTTTGAACATATAACTTAACCAGTGTTTGGCATTGTGGCTATTTTGCAAGGACGGGGAGTTCACTGATGATGGACTGATAAGTCCGAAAACGTTTTGAACGTAATCCTTTTGGATTTTTAAAAATTTTAAATTTTTATTAAAATATACCAACTACACCAGGGAGTGTTTTACTTCACGTTAAATTTTATTTAACTAGATGGTATATAGCCAACCTTCGGGTATTCATCATCATCATCAATTGCGCTACAACTCTTCGTGAGTCTTTGCCGCGTTTACTATGGCCTTCCATGTTTGTCGGTCCTGTGCCACTAATTCCCATTGTCGCACTCCCATTTTCTCTAGATCTTCTTTGACTGCATCTTTCCACCTTTTTCTAGGCCGCCCTACAGACCTTCTTCCATCTGGACTTTCCCAGAACACATTGTTTATAAGGCGATTGTCGTTACTGCGTATCACATGCCCTGCCCATCTGAGTCTATTGGCCTTTATATATCTGACTAGATTTTCTTTTCCGAATATAGACTCTAGCTCGTTATTGTATCTGCGCCTCCATTCGTTTGTCACGCTGTCTCTGCAAGGGCCATATATCGGGTATTATCCCGTTTTATTTAAAATAAATATATTATTGACAGTCTGTTGTGTTTACATTTATTTTAATTTCATTTGTTTCCGTAAACCACCACCGAACACTCCCATATGGTAAGGTACCCAGATGAAGGAAATATCTTTTTGTTGAGTCTGTAGATATAAGGTAATTCTTCTTTGATTTTGAGAAGTATAGCAGGAGTTTTGTATAGCTGTATTATTCCAAGTAATGCGCTCATTGAATCGGTGATAACAACAAATTTGCTTGCATGGATAAAGGTAAAACCACATTTTTCATGGCCTGGTGAAGTGCTGTAAGTTCTCAGGTATATGTATATTCAACAATTTTTCGGAAGCATTAGTTAAGATTGGATAGGTCCTTGGATATTTGCAAATTAAATTTTTAAAAGCTTGCTGGATAAGGAAAGGACATGTGGAATGTTTGGGGAGCTCTTTTGAAGACGTATCTATTTTTGGAGATTTGATCATTCAAGGAGGGAAAGTAACACGAACAAGCTTAGTAAGACTGAACTGTTCTAATTGGACCCCAATTTATAACCAATCCATTCTATTCGCTCAGGATATGGTAGAATTTTTCTATAAATATTTTGATAAAGCTCTGTAGTTCTGTAAAAAAAAATGTTGAGTAATATATGTTGCTTTTATTTGCTAAAATTTTGACAACATAATTTAGTAAAAGGAGTGGCCTTCGTTGGTTCAAGGGGAACTTTAAAGGTACTGGTCCTTGTGACGCCTAAAACTAATTTCAAGCATGTATCTTGAATTTTGAGTAGAGATATATTTTTTAAAGATTTTCTATTAGCATTACTCCTAGCATAAACTGCCATATTATATCTAATAATTTAACTCCTATTAATGATCTGTATAGACTAAGTAAGGTTGTTATATCAGCGTCTAAGGGGTATTTTGAAAACATTTTTAGTAGGTAAATTATTGATTGGCAAGAACGGCAAGAATCTTTTTATACCAGCTTTACGACGCTTTAACACTGTCTCTTCTTCCTCTTCTTCTTTCTGTGTAGACATGACTGTGTCTATTTTTCAATGTTGCCGCAGTAACTTGTAGTTCCATTGGTTTCGTTGTCTTCCCACTTTTTTTCTATTGGGTAATCGTATCTTGTCGTATTTACCATTATATTTGTTGTCATTCTACTTATATGATCATTCCATTCTGCTCTTCTATTTCGTACCCGGTCTTTGATCTTCTCCAATTTGTATCTCCGTTGTACATCTGTACTTTCAGATCCCAACACAGATGCAACAACATGCAGCTACATGCTACAACATGCAGATATGCAGAACTGTTAATCGAGCATTGGAAGACAAAATGTACTGCACTGCCGCCTTTCTAGACATCTCGCAAGCATTCGATAAAGTCTGGCACACAGGCCTTCTATACAAATTTAAAAAAAATGCTTCTTCTTACTTCTTAATTTTAAAATCCTACCTCCATAACCGTTACTTTTTTGTACAACATAGAGATGAGCTTCTTCTTCATGTACTATGTCCTTTCAGAGCGTTGGTTACCATCATAGCTATCCTAATTTTTTTCACTGCCACCCTAAATAGCATGCTTGTATCAACACCTCGCAAGTTCTTCACCTATCAATCTCGCAAGTTCTTCAACCATGAGGTTCTTCGTCCTGGACCGCGTTTTCCTGCTATTTTCCCTTGCATAATATTTTGTAGCAACCTATATTTGGGACCTCTCATTACATGTCCGAAGTACTCCAGCTTTCTCTGCTTGATGCTTTTTATGATCTCAATAGTCTTGCTGAGACGTTCTAGTATTGTGGAGTTTCGAATCTTCTCCACCCAGGAAACTTTTAAAATTCTTCTATAGCATTACATTTCGAAAGCCTCAAGGCGATTTAGATCGATTTTATTCACAGTCCAGGACTCGACACCATAAAGTAAGACCGAGAACACGTAGCGAAGTAGGCGGATCCTCAATGCCAATTTGAGATGAGCGCACGTCTCTATTTCCAGTTGGATCCGGAGTTCCACAGGGCAGTGTTTTGGGACCAATGTTATACCTATTGTACACAGCGGACTTACCAACAAACTTTCAAACTACGACAGCTACATATGCAGATGACACAGCAGTGATGTCAGTACATCAGGACCCACGGATAGCTTCTCAACTTCTGCAAACCAGACTCAACAAAATGCAAACTTGGCTAAAACGGTGGCGTTTTCAAACAAATGAAACAAAGTCGGTTCATATTACCTTCACAAACCGTAAATGTCACTGCCCGCCTGTATATATCAACAACCACCGACTAAAATAGCAAGCAACAGTCAAATACCTTGGAATGCACCTAGACCAAAGATTAAACTGGAGAACACACATTTTTATGAAGCGTAAACAACTTGGTCTCACAGCCTATACTGGCTGATTGGTCACAAATCATCACTATCGATAAAAAATAAAGTACTTGTCTACAAAGCAATTTTGAAGCCAATATGAAGTTACGGGATCCAACTTTGGGGTACTGCATCAAACTCCAATATCGAAATCTTGGAGAGGTTCCAGTCGAAAGTTCTTCGAATAATCACAAATGCCCCATGATATGTTACAAATAATATTATAAGACGCGATCTAGAAATTGCAACAGTAAAAGAAGAAATTACTAACTTCGCACAGAAATACGAAGACAGACTGACACAACATCCAAATGTACTAACCAGAAATCTGATGAGACAACTAGTCAGACGAAGACTTAGACGAAATACACCTAGTGATTTACAATCGCCATTTTAGTTATATTTGCCGTAATTTCCAGAGACAAACAATTTTATATCTGTGTAAAATATTTGTAAAGAAAATGATTAATGAATCATTTCTGATTTTAGGTTAAATAAAAAAAATCTGTATTTCTAGCTCTGTCCCATAGTCTTGCCATCGATTTTTCCAAGAGTTTTCATCTCTGATGTTTTATCATTTTTTTTGTCCTCTATGTGCCAGGTCATATTTCTTCCGCATATGTCATTATTGGTCTATTGTTGTGAGAATCTGCCTTTCATTCTTTTCTCGATATTTTTACTTATTTCTTCATATTGTTTCATTTAGGCAAACTGCGCCTCTGTTTGTTCCATTCCAGCGGTGCTCAAAGAGTCGATCGCGATCGACCTGTCGATCGCCAAAGTTTTTGAAGTCGATCACGGAGCTGCGAGCAGTTCATAGCGAGTTTGAAAGACACTTCGCTGATTACAAAAAGTGACAGATATGGCAACATTCTTGTCTAATCCATTTTCTTGTAAATACATGGAACAATTTGTCATTGAAATATCCATTAGGTACTTTCAATACGGAGATCATTTCCGTCTAAAATGAGGTACTGAAAATAATTTCGGATATACACCTTAAGTTCAGAGCGACCGATACATTTTGATCTTTCACATCGTCTGACAAATATCCATCGTTGAGGCAAGTGTCTCTGCAGCTCACAGCATTATTTGCATCAATGTACTTGTATGAGTCTCCATTTTACCAAATGTAGGTAGTGAAATTAAAGTATCGTATGTGGCAAATCGGCTAACTGACGAACATCTCTCATCATGCTTGCGTTTGGCCCTCGGTAATTACGTACTATCATTATGAAAAACTTGTGGACGATATGCTGTGCCATGCATCAACATTCAAATAAAATTAAGATGAAAAACATGACTTTAATTACGACTCTCTGTAGTTACAACTTTTTATCAAATAGAAATGTTCAATGAAGTTTTTTCTGTTCAAAATTGTTTTTTTTTACTAGCAGTCGATCGATGGACACTTGCAGTTTATGTGGTAGATCCCACGCAGTTTAAGTCTGAGCCTGAGCACCACTGTTATATTCACTTGATCTTCCACTTCTGTTTCGAACTTTTCGTAGCTAGATATAGTGTGATGCCTACTTAGTTATTTAAACTCTATCACTTAGACCGGGCTCTATCGTCGCCCCCGCTAGCGAAATTATTCCGATTCGATTTTTTTGCAAAAACTTACTCAAAACGAGGTCCTTATAACACATCCACAGGGTGCCGGGCGGTGCCGTGGTCGAAAAATTGTTTAAACATTTTTTTTAAACAAATTCACAAAAATAATTTTTTCATTTCGAACAATATTTTCCTAGATAATTTGGGTCATTCTAAGCAAAAAAGTTCTTTTCTCATTTTTCTCTAAAATTGATTGTTGTCGAGTTATATGCGATTAAAAATTTTAAAAATGCGAAAATGGCCATTTTTTAAGGCCATCATATTAAATTTTCTGGTGAAGAACAGCAAATTATTTTAAGTTATTTTCTTCCATTCGGTATCCTTTTTGTATTACGTTTTTAATATTTCATCCGTGATCAGGTTGAACCATAGGAAATCAGGGAGGACTGAGGAGTGAGGAAATCGCCCTGTCTTATCCCATTGCCCGCTTCAATGGGGTCAGTTAGTTCTTTTCTACTATTACTTTTATTTTGTTGTTCTGGTAGATATATTTTCGATCATTTTGATTATTCCTAGAGGTATCTCTCTTGCGTACAATAAGTGGATAACGTTCTTTAATTTGACCTTGTCAAATGTTTTCTTAAGTGCATGATATTCTCGACGGAAGGAATTCGCGAGGAAAAAAGTGCTCTTCAACCATATCAACGCACCGGCTCACACCTCCGCCGTCGCCATGACTAAGTTGGTCGATTTGGGCTACGAACTACTGTCCCATCCACCGTATTTTCCGGATTTGGCCCTATACAACTTCTTTTTGTTTCCAAACTTGATACAGTCACTCGTCTGGCAGAAATTTAAGTCAAATATTTATCGCCGCCATGGAAGCCAACTTTGCAGGTCTCGGGAAAACGTATTTTTCAAACGGGTTAAAGAAGGTAGAGCATCGCTGGGTAAAGTTTATCGAGCTAAAAAGAGACAAGATTGAAAAATAAATTGCACTTTTCCACAATTGAACACCTCGGGCCAGAAGGGGACAAGCCACAATTTCGTCAAAAATGAGTTAAAGTAGAAATCGCACACTTTAAGACCATATTAATATCCCAAACAGAAAATTTCAGCTGTTTTCTCATATATGGCGCCGCTGTTGTAAGTCCCGTTGTGTCACCATTACTTTATATTGCAAAAGAAGGAGACAAGCCACAGTAGTAATCAACATGGCAGCGGAACATTCCCGTGCATTTAAACGGAAAATAGACGATTCTGAATTTGATTCTGAACACAGTGACCAAGATTTTGTCACCAAGTTTTTAAATGAAAGCGAAGATGACAAAGACTATACAGTATCCGGAAGTAGCAGCGATTCGTAAAATATAAACTTAGGAACGGTAAGTTTATTAAATGTGTGACTTGTCCCCTTATGTTACATTTTTCGAACCTAAAAATATTAGAATTGTTCTAAAGGTTTTTTGTGGCTTATCCCTTTTTAGTAAAATACCTACTTTATTGTAGGAAAATATAGATTTCTCGAGGTGTCTTGCCAACTCCAGAAAAGAAGGCGCCTTCTGGATGGAGGCACAAGGATACCCAACGACATCAAAAATTAAGCGCAAGACTAAAAGAATTTTAGGTTACGAATATATAAATACAAAAGGGAAGAAAATAGAACCAAAAAAATTAGGTGCACCTTGCAGTTGCACAAAACAGTGTAGACAGAAATTGGTGCTTGCCAACAGATTCTACCAGATACTGAGAATAATGAACCACTGGAAGACACTGAACATTTGGACCACTTTTCAGCTATTGAAAATATTGACAGCTGAATTATTTTATTGTTGCATTTTATGTTCATTTTTTAGAATATAATTTTTTAGACAAAAGGGGATAAGCCATATCTAAGCATAATATTTTTTCAAAAAATGTTCAGAAACTCAAAAACCGTTAAATAAACATTTGTGTTACTTTTCAGGATTTGAAAATAAGTTTTTCTACAACCGTGTTAAAAATGCAATTTTTATCACTCCATACAAGCGTTAAAAATGCTACTTTAAGGCACTAGTGTTTAAAATTTTATGGCACTGCAATTCGTATTGACGGTATAGGCAATTTTGATGTAATGTCAAAAAATATAAAAATGGAATATTAGTCAAGTTCAAGTAAAAGATTTTTAGATATTGTCCTGTAATTACGTTTGTAGAAAAAATATTGTAGGCTATGCGTGTTAAAAAGAAAATTTTTAAGGCACTCATATGAATTGCAGAACTCACTATCGCTCATTCTGCAAACTTTCACATGCGTGCCTTAAACGTGTACTTTTAACACTTATATCATAAATATAACTATTAAAATTATGTTTTCTCCAAAATAGTGTTTGGTGGCATGTCCCCTTCTGGTCCCAATGTCTTTAATTTTCGTTATTCTTTTGAAGGCTAAAAGTAATTATCGGACCTTTCTAGTATACAGTGATGAGCGCGCTAATAACCGGTAAAATAGCATAAAAGATGGAAAACGTATTAAGTTTTAAGATAAAAAGAAATAAAACTAGTCGAGCTGGGAAATTTAGCGATATTAACCTACTAATTTACATCATATTGATTTTTCCCACCTTTAGACGTATCGGACGAGTTTGACAAATTCCACTATCACAGTGACAGTTTTAGTTGACATACTCCTCTGATACGTTTAAAGCTGGGAAACAATCAATATATAGGTACCTAATGTAAATAAAAAGGTTACTATCGCCCAATTTCCCAGCTCGACTAGTTTCATTTCATTTTATCTCACAACTTAATACGTTTTCCATCTTTTGTGCTATTTTGTCGGTTATTAGCGCGCTCATCACTGGATATCTATGAAATAATAGGTACACATTTCCATTTAAATCATGCATTGCGCCTTGCTCTAAAAACATGAACTTATTAAACTTTCAACTTTGTGAAATCACCTAATTGATTTAATAATGCCCCCACATAATTATTAAAGTTGAATTAACTTATTAACAACTGATTGTTTCCAACATTTTCAATTCGCGCCGCCCACCTCAATTCTTTCCGTGCTCCCTGTAGAGAGAGTAGCGCATAGCGTAGATCGGTCGCCGTTAGCAACTCCGATCCCGCGACTGCTCAGTGGGTTGCATAGATCTGGGCCAACAATCTGGGAATATGCGCTGCGAGGAAGATATACCTTTACATAGATAGAAAAAGACCTCCAACAACTGTGACTTGTTTTTTGTGTCAACGACGAACGAGAAGACTGTATTTTTCAAATCAAAATTTACATTTTACGATTAGAATTAATTAGATTGTCCCGAATTACACGTAAGTGTTTACCTTTATAAATAACTTTATTGATTTTATTTCTGGACTCTAATCTTGTTCACTTACGCGCACACTTTTCGAATAATTCCGAACCCAACATCTTAAAAATGACAGCAGTAGTGTTGCCAACTTTAATCATTTTTCCTTACATTATACTTATTATAGTTTTATAGAGAACACTTTTACTGATTTATTGTATTGGATTTCAGAAAACTTAAATGTTTCTGAAATATAGTAGGAATAAAATTTTATTTTTATATATAACTAGTTAAGAGCGTAGGCGCAAAATTTCGGGAAATGCTTTTTAAATTCATTAATTTTTTTCGAATCCATAGAAAACTAATAACTATTTTTGGAAAATTTAAACTCAGAATGAAAAATTACATTATTATCGAGGGCCGAAAGTCACTGAAAACTTCTATATTGTTTATTTTAATAAGTTACAGAGGTTAAAAAAAAAAAGATAAAATAGAGTGTTATTAATTAATTTCAAATATCTCATTCAAAAGAAACTTTTTGTTTATTCTAAGGGACTTTCGACCCTCCGCCCGAAATTTTTTGTCTACGCTCTTAATAGAAGTTGATATTTATAATGTTACTTTTATATATTAAAAAAATAGAACAGGTATATTTTTTACACTATTATGAACATATAGTTGTTTTAATGAATCTTTGCACATGCATGAAATTATTCACGGATTACTTTTTTAGATCTTTTTTCTACGTACGTACAGAAAGTAGTATTGCAAAATTAAGCTTCTTGTCCATAGAAACCACAATAATTTAAACAAGGATAAGGGCATGTCTTTTATACATTATTTACTAAGAATTTTGACGTTTTTCATCATATTTAAACTTTTCGTCTTTGTTTATACATTTCATTGTAATTTTTATTTTTAACCACGATTGTTAGAATGACTAACTGTTGCTCTCTTATTTGATTACTTCCGACAATTATTTATTTTTAAGCTAATGTGACAAGTTATATTTTTTAACCGACAAATTGTCATTATAGTACATGTTACACTAAACTTGTTTGTGGTTTTCTATCTATATATTATCAAGTTTATTTGCTAGCAGTAAGAAAAGAAAATGGTTCCATGTGCCATAGTTAGTGCTGTAATGGTAATGTTGTGGTATGTGAAATTGCACATGTTTTACAGATATGTTACAACCATAGACATAGTAAGAATAGACAAGGTAAGCTATGCGGGCCGCTCTGTGCATCGAGGTGTAACGCCAAGAGGGCGAATTATCAACGCTTCTCATTTGTTTCGAGCTTCTGCCATATGTCGTATAATCCATGTACATATAATTACGACATATGACGGAAGCTCAAAACAAATGAGAAGCGTTGAAAAGTCCTATATTATCAAGGACGTCATTGGTCAATATTCCCTTTGAGTGGTCTAGCCTTCTTTGTCTGTCACATGAGCAGGATCGTTTAGTGATATGTGAAATTAAACATATATGTATAAAGAGATAGATAGACCACCGACCGACTACCCGCACGTTACGCGATTTTGCTCAGTATGTCTTGTCTATCCTTATTATATCTATGGTTACAACACAAGAAAACAGAATCAACGGAGTTTGGAGTAGAGATTGAATAAAGCGTAGAAATACTCTGGGTGGGTCAGAACTACTGTTAAAAGAGATATCAGTTGAAGATTTCAGTCTGAATAGCAGTCTGAGTTTTGCATGAGAGTTTAATGAAAGGGTACCAAATCAATTAGATGTTCTGTCCGACAAAATACATGGAACGTTTTCTTAATCTGACGGTCCAAATTTTTAAACTGTTCCACAATTATTAAAACTTCCCCTGTTTCATTGTTCCCGTACATCAAAGTTTGTCCAACTAGACACCATTAAGCTATTAACGGACTGACCGTCTGAAACAGGGATAAGAAGTCCTGACAACTTCTTTAAAAATTTCTCAAATGCGTTTTCACGTTTTAATTTATTCATATGATCGTTTTATTTTACAATCCACAAAGTTTTATATTTTTCATAACTGTGTTTAAAATGAAAATATCTTATTGTCATCCCGCGTATTGCAAATCGTTGTCATCCCACTTATTGTAAATATAACTTTTACTTGTCCGAACTTGCTTAACAGTGTTTACACATAGGAGGTCATTATTTCCAAGCTCAAAAGCCATTTTTTGGCAAATCGAAAGAAAAAAAAAACAAAACGAGTATCATCTGAGTAGTGTTTAGCTACAGAATAGGAATTGTTCCTTTTCTGTGGTTTTGCTCACAATGTAAAGAATTTTATTAATGTTACTTATAATTTTTAGCGATGGAAATTAGAAGTTTCTCTTAACGAAATAAAATTGTTTCCAAAAAAATTTTGTCGATTAGCGAGTTTTGGAAATAATGGCCTCTCAGAAAGTATTCAACAAATAGTGAGCAAACTAGGCAGTCTGTAAATTTCTTGCAAGCGCTTGCCGATAGCGACAACCAGCAAGTGCATTTTCCTGTTGTTTACAGATGGCAAGTTTAGTGGCCGCAAATACTTTCAGCCAGTACAATTGCTAAGTGTAAATAAAGCTTTACTTTTTGTTATTTTTTAAATTGATATATTACCGTTGTTTATTTATTTTTCTATTAGTAATAGTCGGTATAATGTTCAAGCTGTTTAATGTTGAGCCCATCAATCTCTTCAATATCAAAAAAGATCAAACACTTCAATAAAATAACTTTATAAAATACGTCCACCGGGATAATAGCCATTTGCTAATTGGTTTTGATTTGTTTGCAAATCAATAGGGCTTTTCATTGATTGTCATTTGTTTCGAGATCCTGTCATATATTGTATAATGTGTGTATAATATTAATATACACGGATTATACGACATATGACAGAAACTCTAAACACACGACTGTGAATGAAAAGCCCTATAGGGCTTTTCATCGATTGTCATTTGTTTCGAGCTTCTCTCATATTTCGTATAATCCGTGTATATTAATATTATACACGTATTATATGACAAAATCTCGAAACAAATGACTGTTGTTGAAAAGCGCTATCATTACATTTGTGTAAAGATCCGTGGGAACAACTGTAGCATAGGAGAGAATTGTCAACTCCGCAATACTCGTTCTGTCATTTTCAAGTTCCGAGAAAGTCTGCGCCTTACTGTCATTCTTTTGTTGACAAACGTCTAACCTCAAACTTTTGTTTCAGTTATTCAGAATTTCCAAAATGGGAGACGAACCTGTTATGGCAACTAACGACGATGCTAGTGAATGTAAAAGGGGCGCCGTACTTTTAGGTTACTGGACTGACGACTATATTTCATATTTTGTAAAGAACGTAGAAAAACGAGCCCCGGAAATCAATAGAGGCTACTACGCTCGAGTCAAAGGTATTGAAAATTTCATACAAAAGTTCATCAATAAAGCTGGTAGTTCAGCGCAAATCATTAATTTTGGATCAGGTTTTGACACTTTATACTGGAAGTTAAAAGATGAAGGCGTTCAAATTGCTAATTATGTAGAGATAGACTTTCCCTCAGTAACATCAAGGAAGTGTTATATGATAAAGCGAAACAAACCTTTATTGGACAGAATACACAATCAAGACGGAGAAATTAAACTGAGCCAAACTGATCTACATGCTGGTAACTATCACTGTATCGGTGTAGATATACGAAACATAGCTCAGCTTGAAACGAAGATTCAACAGGCCGAAGTTAATTTTGAGCGACCAACCCTTTTTCTTGCTGAGTGTGTGTTAGTCTACATTGAAAATGACTGTGTTAATAGGTTGTTAAAGTGGATATCTTCGAAATTTAAGTCAGGACTCTTTGTAAACTATGAAATGTGTAATATGAATGATACATTCGGAGAGGTCATGTTGGGCAATCTACGAGCCAGAGGTTGCAACTTAGCTGGTATTGCCCACTGCAAGAATCTGGATATGCAGAAGGCAAGATTCCTAAATAATGGTTGGATGGGGTCAACAGGATGGGACATGGTACAAGTCTACTATGCGTTTACTGAAACCGAGAGGCACAGGATTGAAAAAATCGAGTTTTTGGATGAGCAGGAATTGCTGATTCAACTCTTTCAACATTACTGCATTTGTATAGGTTGGTTAAGTATCGAATTTTCTGAATTTACTTGTAGTGTTGATTCTAACTTTTGAAGTGATTTTTTCTTAACATTTTGTAATTAAAAATTATTAGGTATATGGTTTATTGTGTACATAAAAATATGAAGTATTGAAGTTTTTAAATATCTTAGAAGGTTGTTTTTGTATTCATTACATTTACTTAAATATTATAGTAATTCATTTTTGTAATATTCATTTTATATTATACAAGATTATCCTCCTAACCCATTGAAAATGTTTGAAGTCTATAATTACTTGAATATCAATGATGTTATATTTGTAAATATATAAGTATTATACTTAAATTAATGAAAACTAACTAATTTTCAATTCTGTATAATAAATCCTATAGTTTAAATGAATAGGTGTACCTAAACAAAAACGATCTTTAAGTCATGAAAACCATTTTTGCAGAAAATCTGTATTAGGTCTGGTTTCACCAACAACAAATAAATCAATGAATAGCTAGAGTCGGAAAAATGAAAGAATACCCATGAACGATCACAGCAATCACATATTTTGTATTTGCTGTTTTTTTTTAAATAAATAACAAACCAGAGAGATAGATTATTAATAATCTGAATAATATGTGATTGTTGTTATAGTTCATGGGTATTCTTTCATTTTTCCGACTGTATTCGCCGAATAAAATTTATTAGATGTTTATATTTAGATTTGGTTTCAGTAAAATTTTGATAATTTAAAGTTAAACTGGCAAATTTACTTTCTTATACATATTTACATTTACAGCGAGATTAACTTGCCAATTTATTCGAAGAATAAGTATTTATTTAATAGATAAGCAAAATAATTCTTATTTTGACATTAGTAAAATGGAGAAAAATGTCAGTTTATTGAGAAATGTTAGTTTATTGGTCGAATAACTTTATTCATAGAATAAACTACTATTTGTAGTTGGTGAAACCAGCCATTGTCATTTAAATAAATACCAAAAAATTTAGGAGTGATTTTTACACTTAGCAGTAATGTTTGATGTTTCACAGTACAAAATGGTATGTATATAGATATGATATTTAAGGTATGATTCGACATAGGAGGCAGATGGCAACTGCAAAAGGCAGTTACAGTTGTTACCATGAGATATGTATTTACTTTGCATTATTATATTATATACCTAGTTGCTAACAATTATACAAATTAATAGTGCAAAGTAAATACGTATGCCATGTTAACAACTGTAGCTGACGTTTGCAGTTGCCGCCTGCCGTTGATGTCAGAATCGTACCTTTACAGTGATGAGTGTGCTAATACCTAACTGGCAAAATAACTTAAAAGACTGAAAACATAATACCTTGTGAAATGAAAGGAGATGAAACTAGTAGAGGTGGGAAATTTAGCGATAGAATCCTATACATTTACATTATATTGATAGTTTCCCACCTTTAGATGTAACAAAGGAGTTTGGCCACTGTGACAGTGACAGTTTTAGGTCACATACTACTCTGCTACATCTAAAGGTGGGAAACAATCAACATAATGTAAATTCATAGGTTTCTATTGCTATATTTCCCATTTCTACTAGTTTCATCTCTTGTTATTTCATAATATTATGTTTTCCATTTTGAGTTATTTTGCTGGTTCTTCGTGCACTCATCACTGTAAGTATATATTTATATTCTGCAACAAAATATCAAAAATGAAAAGAAAACACTTAAGTAGAATGTTTTTGTTTACACTGATTTAAATCAAACTTAAAAAATATTTTTTTCTCTTTCCACAATTTTGCTAGTTTTGCCTGACCTTCTTCATCCTTCTTGTATGTAGGCTTTAAAGCCTGTTTCTTCTGCATTAGCCTCCTAAATTGTTTAAATTATGGCACCATCTTTTTCTTGGTCTGCCAATACTTCTTCATCCATTTGGTGACTTATCTCGTGCTATTCATACTATCCTATCCTCTGCCATTTTACTAATGTGTTTGTTCCACTCCTGTTTCCGTTTTGTCACCCATCCATTTATGTCTTATACATTGCATGCTCTTCTTATGTTTTCGCTTCTCTCCCTATCCAACAGACTTTTCCCTGATATTTGTCGAAGTATTTTCATCTCTGCTGTTTCTAGTAGTCATCCCATTTTAGATGTGCCAGGTCTTGTCTCTGTCGTGTATGTTAATATAGGTATAATCGCTGCTTTAGGTATAGATTCTTGCTGTTGTGTCTTGTCTTAGGTGTTTATTCTTCCAGATTGTGTCATTAAGAGATCCTGCCGCTTTACTTGCTTTTAAGCTTTGTTGTTGTAGTTCTTCAACATCTTCGTAACTAGTTATTTCTATTCCTAGATATCTAAACTTTGCTTCATGCTTTATTATTTTCCCATCAATTTGGATTTTACATCTTAGTGGTTATATAGATGTTCTCATCTTCTTCTATGGCACTACAGCCCAAATTGAGCCTTGGTCTCCTTTATTTTTTGCCTCCACCCTTGTCTTGATGTTGTCATAAATTTGGTGTTTTCTCCTGATATTATCATATTGTATTTCTTGGCTGTTGTATTGAAGATGTGTGTTAATCTTTGGAGATCGTCTTCTGTCTCGGCGATTAATGCGGCGTCATCTGCACAACATAATATCGATGGTGAAGGTTCCCAACCTCCTATGTCAATTTTTGGCTATTTTGTTTTGTTACCCTAGATTAGAGAGAAATATGTATTAAAGCCTGTTTATAAATATGTTTACAAGCTCCTATATCGTTATTTTATTAATTGGCTTCTAGATGGCCATATATGAAATAACTACATAGGAGCTTGTAAACAGTAAAAATACATATTATTTCTCTTTAATTTAGGGTAACAAAACAAAATAGCCAAAAATTGACATAGGAGGTTGGGAGCTTTCACCATCGATATTTGGATTTTTCCCCATTCCCCTTTGTTGTTTGGTATGTAGCCATGACCTTTACGTACTGCTTCCATTATTTCGTCCATTATTTTGCCTGACCCAGAAGTTCAATTGCTTGAATTGATTTTTATCTTGAATTTATTTTTCTCTTTAATTTTGACTGTTGATTATTTATGTTAATTTGACCCAACTTTTTCTTGGTTGGTTTGTTGGTTTTTAAATCTCAGTTTAGATTATGCTAGGAATACACTCATTGCTAATATGATGCAGTATCCTTATATTTTGTATAAAATTATTGATTTGTCCTAATAAATTCATGCATATTAATAGTAATGACTATTGCATCAAGCCTAGTAGTTCCATGGCTTGATTGATCATTCTCCTCCATCCGTTCTTGTCCATTGCTTTCATCCTACAGTTTGTGACGTTAAGTCTTTTTGGATTATCTACATCCATTTTCCACCTTGTTCTGGGTCAACCTCTTCTCTGACGTCCTCCTTGGCAGTAGCATTTTTGGTAGTCTACCCTCTGACATTCTCTGTATATGTTCTAGCTATCTTAGTTGTTGGGTTGTTATTAGTCCCAGTATGCTGGGCTCCCTATATAACTCTCTCAGATCTTTATTTGTCCTTCTGATCCAAATACTGTTTTTACATGGTTTTGTTCATCATAGTGTCAGTTTAGAAGTATCATTCTAATAATTTTTCTGCTTATTTGTAGTTCTTCAAGTAATTTATACAGTTCCTTCCTTTTTTACTTTACCAAATGCTCGTTTAAACTCTATAAATAATATGGTTGGTTTCTGGTATTGGTAGCTTTCCTCTAGTATCTATTTGAGCAAGAAAATCTGTTCTGTTGTGGTTCTTCCTTGTCTAAAGCTTGCTGGTATTCACCTACTATATCTTCCATTCCTTTTTTGAAAATGGGACATATTGCTCCCGACCATTCCTTTTTTAGGTACTTAATTGTTCTTCATTCCATATTTTTTTGATTACCTAATATATGCATTTCCTCATACATGTGATTTCCTCCATATTTAAACATCTCAGTTATTTGGTCGTTTCCTGGACTGTATATTAAATGTTTAATAATTTTTATCCCTCTACCTTTATGGAACCTATGGTCTATTTTTAAAAGCATACTTTTCTGCACATATATTGCCAGCTTTACTTCTTGGGAAATAGTTTTAACAGTGTCTGTAGCTAATAATTTGCCTAATAGAAATATTATTTTACCAGTCTTGGTAATTATTATTTTTAAATGTATGTACTAGAAACATTATCTCCTGCAGCAATGTCATGAATTCCACATATAATATTTCTGACTTCTTTGTTCCATACTTTGTTTCTAAGAATGCTGCTTACTATAGATATAGATCATAAGGTTTTTATCTTTATAAATTTGATATGTTCTTATTACGAATATGATGGTTATGGTTTTGGTACTGTATTTAAATATTTGTCTTAGGGCCGGTTTCACCAACAACAAATCAATGAATAAGTAGTTATTCATCGAATAATATTTATTAGTCTATTATATTTTTATTGTGTTTCAATACAATTTTGATAATTTAAAGTTAAACTGAAGACTTATCTTTGTTGTGGATATTTAAAGCGAAATTAACTTGTCAATTTATTCGAAGAGTAAATACTTACAATAAAATACTGATAAATAAATAAATGAAATGTTATTTGATGTTGGTGAAACGTAGATTTGTCAGTTTATGAATCGAATAACTTTATTCATCGAATAAACTACTATTTGTCGTTGGTGAAACCGGCCATTAGACATGTTTTGTATAGTCTTATCTTACATGCAGTTGTCTTCTACTGATTGCTTAAGATCATCTTTATGAAGTTATGACATTACTACATAACTATAGTTTTCGTTTTGTGATATTTTCCATCAACTAAGTACATACTTACATTACTCCTTAATGTTTTTGATAACACACATTCTTACATGTTAAAATTGTTTACACATTTATTTGGTTTCTACTTCTACTACATCTCAGTTTATAATATTCTCTGCTGTTTTCAGTCCTCCAGTCACCATTTTCTCCTGTCACTCCATATGTCCTGTTCTATGTTTCTTTCTCTTACATCTTTGTCTATTCCCTCTCTCAGACTTCTTTTTATTTTTTTTGCTGATGAATTGGTTCAAGACAATACTGTTAAACATTGTAATGGTGGATTTTCTACCTGTCGTTTTTCTTTCTCTACTGGCTTTGTCTAATGTTCCATTGTGCAGAATATTGATACCTAGAGATTACTAGACATAGCAGTGCTTTGTTGTGGTTCTATTAAAGCTACTATTGCAATTCTACCTCGGTTTTGGTTTCTAGTTCCTTAAAATCCTACTCTATTCTCTACTAAAAGTTCTTTGAAATAAGTAGGCTTCACGCCTACTTCTTCTGCTATTATTATGTCTTTATTGTTTTCTTTGATTTTGTTTACTCTTTTTGGTTTCTACTTTATATAAATTTCCTCGAAATATTTTTTTACTTTCTCCTTATTTTTTATTAGATTAGATATTTTGTATTAGATAACTGATAATGAATGAATATATTGTGTGATCTTTCTCTATTTACTCTACAATTACTCTATATTTACTTTTTTATTGTCAAGTTTAGCTTGTTCGTGTATACCTATTTATGTATACTTAAAATCTGCTTGTAGAATTCTTCAATTAATTTCGTCCTTTTTATTTTGAACTTAATTTGAAAAAAAACTTTTTTACATTGTACATTTGTAAAAATATTTTGTGCATATCAACATCATAATCATATCCTATTTTAATAATATCATCATGTAAATTGCACCATCTGTACATTTATCTCTTCTAAGGCCTGTATTTTATAAATCCTGTTTATATAGTTGATATTCTAAATCTTCTTTTTATAGTTGATATTGTCTTACGAGCTAATTATAGAGGGGGCGGGTAGTTGATGGTATGTTTGACTATTATCTGCAAAAGTATTTAAAAAATATCCAAATGCCCCAAGCAAGCTTACCCTGGATAATATTCTTGACTAAAACTAGATTATTAATATACATTTGAAGCCTAGCATTGGACCTTTTACCCTCCTTGTGTCATTAACATGTATATTATTAGTAGTATAGCCTGTTTACTTAAAAGCCGCTATACTACCAATCATTTCTCTTAAATATTATTTTTACTTGTCTATTACATTGGGTGGATATAACTTAGGTATATTAAGTATTACTGCCTATATCATCCTGTTGTTTCCTTCATACATATATACAAGTAGACTGGCTTTATTGTTCTAGTTCTTCCAACCATTGTGCTTAAATTTCATAACTTTTGTACCTAAATAAACATATCATTTAAAACTTGTCTCATATAGTTATAAACTTAGTTTTAGAGTAAAGAAAATTTTTTTTGAAATGATTGTCGATATCAATATTTCATTATTTATACCGAGCAGACAGGCGTTTTGATTCAGATCGGTCTTCTTGCAAAGTCCCCTTGATAACGGGTAATCCTAGAAACACATGTCGGGGGATGGCAAAAGACACAATTTGAATAAAAACGAAACCGTTTATTTTCGTTTTAAAACAATTTTTGTTTTGTGTCACTTTTAAAAAACAAATCAAACAATTTCAATGGTAGTTTTGAGTTCAACTTCGGAAATACATCATTTTCTTAGAAATTTGTAGTCTATAGTTTATTTATTTAAGGTACTTAACCAATTCTTATTTATTGAGATTAATATTAACAAACGTTTTTCTATTTGAATCTACTTAAAGACTGATTTGTATGATATACCCAGTGTACATTTTTAAACATTTTTTAATAGTCATCAGAGTTTGGACAATCTAGCCAAAGCAGCAAATAACATAAATAAGTATTTATGACCTGCATAAAATAGCCCGGTTGTTCTTATTGAACCACTTTCTCAGGTTTTGAAGCCAATATATTATTCTTCTCCCTCTACGCTACGCCTCTACGCTATTATATAGCAGCACCGACCATACGCAGCACTTGGTAAACCTTACCTTATCAGTTGAAGATCGAACTCTGAACAGGTCAGTACCTTTCAGAATTTTACAAAAGCTTGCTTAATGCGACAATTTACTTCCCTGTCCGATGCTCAATCTTCAAAAAGCCACGTTCCCAGCTATTTAAATTTGCTGACTTTTTCAATGGACTTGGTATTCAGTGTTATGGTGAAGTTTTCAAGTGCATCCAAGTTTCTGGAGATGATCATGAATTTGGTCTTTTTGTTATTTCTCTAATCCCATTCGCTTACTGTCAATAGTATAGTATGAGTATGAGTCAGTGTAGTAAAATGTAGGTCCAAACTCAAGAAGACTATAAGCTAAGACTCAGTCCAAGGCTTTTATAATCAGTATCTTTTCAATTTATAACATGTTTAGGTATTATATGAAAATAAAATATTCAGACCTCTTTTAAAACATAGTTTAACATCAAGCAGGTAAGTCCAATATTCTGTTCAACATCACAAACTTTAAAATATTTTTATGTACACCAAGGAACACCTTTATCGACTTTTGTTAATTGAACGTTAAGAAATCTGTGATACCTAGATGTATTTTGACTAAATGTATCTTTATCCAATCTTTAAATATAGCACCCAAAATACGAAAAAATGTATTTTTCATGTATTAACTAATAAAAACTTGATGTAACGTGTACAATGTTTTAAGAGTGTTTGTGACTCATTAAATGATTCTGAATATCTTATGTTGTGTATGGTTATTTGAACCCCAAATCTCCGAGGATGAAAGAGATCACAGGGAGACAGTTCTTTAAAGACCTGTAAGAAATGCACGGAAGACGTCTCAGAAATAACACCATGATAGTGCTAGAAACATTACTAGTCTTTACAGTAGGGATCCTGGCCTATACAGAAAAATGCAGGCGGGTGTGGGGTAATACTGCACTTTGGTTGCATTGGTGGTGTATTGGCTAAACGTGCAGGGCAGGGTAAGGTGCTGATAGAAAAGGCATTCAGACATCAAATATCAAAAAAAAAATCTTTTCAGGCCATAAAAATGAAAATACCTTCTCCAACGCAATAAAAACTTATACTGAAATGAGGTAAATACCTGAGGTAAAATATTCCGGAAGTAAAATGAGCCTCCGTTCGGATCTCCGGGTGAGGACTATCTCAGGGGGAACACCATTACAGGTTAGACAAATCAGGATAGGGTCTTGGAATCTTGGTAGTCTTACAGGTAAGAGTCTGGAGTTAGTGGATGTGCTCAAACGAAGAAGAGTTCAAATTGCTTGTATTCAAGAAACTAGGTGGAAAGGACAAAGGGCGAAAGAACTAGGTGAAGGATACAAATTGTGGTATGTAGGGAGTAGTAACACTAGAAATGGAGTTGGTATAATTGCTGATAGTGAAATGAAAGATAACGTAGTAGAAGTTGTAAGAACGAGTGATAGAATGATGTCAGTGAAATTTGTAATTGATAAAGAAATATTGAATGTTGTGTGTGTATGCTCCTCAAACAGGTCTGGGTGAGAATGAAAGAAGAGCTTTCTATTCTAAGAGTAATTAGGAGACGTACTGAGTGATATTCCAGCAGAGGAGAAAGTTATAATAGGTGATTTTAATGCACATGTGGGCCAAGCCAAGACAGGATATGAAACAATACATGGGGGATTAGGCTTTGGAACTAGAAATGAAGCTGGAGATGACATGCTTGAATTAGTAACAGCATTGGATATGGCGATTGTTAACACATTCTTTAAAAATAGAGAAACTCAACTTATTACCTACAAAAGTGGACAACATCAATCCCAAATAGACTACTTCATGATAAGGAAAGAAGACATACGTGAATGCAAGGACTGTAAGGTAATAGTTATTGAGACAGTAAGCCAACAACAGAAGCTACTTGTTTTGGACATCGAAGTAAAAAGCGGAACTAAACAAAAATATCGGAGAGGACCACAAAAATCAAGTGGTGGATGCTAAAAGATGAGAAAGAAGGTCTATTCAGGGAAAGAATAGTAGAAAAAATATGTTGGAACATGAAATAAAGCCCTAACACAATTTGGAGAAAAATGGGGAACATTATTAGAGAGACTGCTATTGAAATACTTGGGAAAACGCCAGGAAAAAAGTTTGAGGATAAAGAGACTTAGTGGTGGTCAAACGAAGTACAAGGAAAAATAAAAGAGAAGCTAACATTATATAAAAAGTGGCAAGAAACCAGATCCGATACAGATCTTCAAAACTATATGGTGGCGAAAAAGGAAGCGAAAGTAGCAGTAGCAAAAGCCAAAGCAGAAGCGTATTCAAGCCTATACGATCAACTTGATACCAGGGAAGGCGAAACGAAGATATATAAAATAGCCAAACAGAGAGCAAAGAAAGCAAAAGATTTTAATCAGATTAGATGTAACCGAGATGAAAATAATAAAATACTAGTTCACGAAAAGGACGTCAAAAAGAGATGGAGAAAGTACTTGACAGGTTATTAAATGAAGAATTTGACAGACAGCCTGTAGAGTCAACGGAGATAGTAACAGCAATGGTCACCGATATAACAAACGAGGAAGTGGCTCAAGCGCTTCAAAAAATAAAGAAAGAAAGCGGTAGGACCAGATGATATTCCTGGGGAAGCATGGAGAGCATTGGGAGAGACAGGAACAAGGTGGCTAGCAGGTTTATTTAATAGAATTATGGAAGTTGGACAAATGCCAGACGAATGGAGAAGCAGTATACTAGTACCTGTCTACAAAAACAAGGGAGATATACAACAATGTACAAACTACAGGGCTATAAGACTGCTTAGTCACACCATGAAAATATGGGAAAGAGTAATTGATAGACGGATACGTGAAGAGACCGAAATATCCGAGAATCAGTTGGGCTTTATGCAGGGCAGATCAACAACAGATGCAATTTTCATTATAAGGCATTTGATGGAAAAATACAGGAGTAAAGAAACAAACGCTCATATGGTATTCATTGATCTTGAGAAAGCATATGATAGAGTTCCTCGAGAGATTCTGTTGTGGGAACTCAATAAGAAAGGAGTCCCTGGTGAATATGTAAAGATTGTGAGGGAGTAACGACTAGTATTAGGACAGGTGTGGGAGAGACTGATAAATTTCATGTGAAAGTAGGATTGCACCAGGGCTCGGTGCTTAGTCCGTATTTATTCTCATTAGTTTTGGACCAGATAACAGCGAAACTACAGGGTAACATTCCATGGTGCTTAATGTATGCTGATGATGTCGTGTTAGTAGGAAATAGTGTAAGAGACTTAGAACAAAAACTGGAACAGTGGAGACAAGCTCTGTAGGAAAAAGGTTTAAAACTTAGTAGGACAAAGACAGAGTATTTGCAATGTTCATTTAAAGATGGAGTTACCTACTACAAATAACATGGTATCTTTGGATGGTGTGATTGTAAAAAGCAACAGTTTTAAGTACCTGAGATCGGTATTACAGAGTAATTCAGAAATAGATGGAGATGCATGCAGTAGAATTAGGGCTGGATGGATGAAGTGGAAGGAAGCGAGTGGTGTGCTGTGTGACAGGAAAATTCCAATGAAGTTGAAGGGAAAATTCTATAAAACAGCCATAAGACCGGCTATGATGTACGGAACTGAATGTTGGGCAGTGAAAAAGGAAGAGGAACAGCGAATGAATGTGGCGGAAATGAGAATGCTTAGATGGATGAGTGGAGTGACAAAAAAGGATAAAATTAAAAATGAGTATATTAGGGGAAGTCTAGGTGTGGCACCAATTGATGCCAAAATGAGAGCATAGGTTGAGATGGTTTGGTCATGTTTAACGTCGAGACGCTAATCACCCAATACGAAGAATTACTGAAGTGCAGATTCCTGGAAGGAGTAGGAGAGGAAGACCAAAGAAGACGTGGGGGAAAACGATAAGGCAGGACATGTTGGTAAAGGGAATTAATATTGATATGACTCAAGATAGAATTGTATGGAGAAATGCAATTGGGGAAGCCGACCCCGCATAAGGATAAGGCAAAGAGAATGATGATGATGATGGTGCTAGAAACATATAGATATACATCCGACAATGGACAGGACTAAATTTTGAACAGCTAATAAGAACAGCTGAAGACAGACAAGAGTTTACAATTGTAGTAACCAATCACCATTGAAGAGAGTGCACTTTAAGAAGTGCTTGGTGACATGAATGCAACAGTAAGATGAGAGCGAGTTTTTATCCTCACGATAAGAAGGCATAGGTAGCCTATACAATGCTATTCAGCAAGGTATCCTGGACGCCCCTGATGGAAGCACAACCAGTCACATTTATCACATCTTAATAGATTCTAGACACAGAACAGACGTACCAAATGAATTGTAGAAAAAATGGGATGTTCAAAAGATAAGAGATGCAAGAGTTGCAAACCGGTACTCGGAAAAAATCAATAAAAGACGAAGAAATTGTAATAACAGTAAAAGATGGAATTTGAATTGAAATTTGTGCCCGTAAAATTCGTTGATTTGACAATTAATGCAATATAACAAGAGAAAAATATAAACCTATAGAAAGATCCGTACCCGAAGACCTAGAACAACCATAGAGAATTACGGAACAAAGAAAGAAACAAAATACATAAAATAGAAACGAAAGCATTTCAATTAGAAACCTGAACAAATAGCAAGAATTTAGAAAATTCTACAAGAATGTTAACATCAAGAGAAAACAATTTACGGCACCTACAACCAATGCACAAGTCTGAATGACGACCTATTAACAACAAGGATATATGTTATATCGTTGGCTGGAATATTTTAACCGGCTTAAAGAGGAAGAAGAAGAAAAACTGGAAGTTAAAAAGATGAGGTAAGCGGAACAGACGAGAAGGAAGAGGAACCACCAGCGATTCTTAAAGTTAAGAGGATCGGTACGTATTTTCGGCTGCAGTGCTATTCAAATGGGGATTCATTTTTTTCGAATCCTGAGAAAACTAATAAGTATTTTTGAAAAATTTAAACGCAGAATGAAAGATCACGTTATTAGCGAGGGCCGAAAGTCCCTGAGAACTTCTATAATGTTTATTTTAATAAGTTACAGGGGTGAAAAACTAAGAGAAAATTTAGTGTGATTTTTAATTTCAAATATATCATTCAAAATAAACTTTTTATTTATTCTAAGGGACTTTCGGCCCTCGGTAATAATTTAGTCTTTCATTCTGCGTTTAAATTTTTCAAAAATGTTTATTGGTTTTTTCAGGATCCGAAAAAAATAAACACAATGCCGTGGTAATATTTTCCAAATCTATCTTTGTCTTACAACGCACTCAGCCGAATATAATATTGTCAGCATATATTAGGGAGTTTTTGTGCACACAAATACGTAAACGTAACGCATCTTTTTGACATATACGCTTGCGCATTAATGGTTGAACTCCCGTATCGCGATACGTATTACCTAAGGTTACGGGCTGGTACGTTAGGTTCATACGCATCCTTATCGAGGCGAAAGTCACCAAATGCACACGAGGATCTTGCCCGATTACCTACCAAATGAACATTTCATCAGCGTACTACTCGTTTCTAAACATTTTAAGGTTATATTGGTTATTGGTTTAGTCTATTTGAGTAAAATTATTCTGTGTTTGTAATTGGAAATTGGAACTTCATAATAGATTAAAAATTTTATTGTTTTTAAGTTGTCTATTAATAAAGCAAAACAAACAAATCTTGTATTAATTTAAGAAATACAGTGATCACCACAATTAATAACTAGATAAACAAATGACCTAGTTTCAGTAAAATTTTCAAATAAATATTACCACACTATTTACATTATAGCTACTGGAATTCTGATGTAGGTATACAATAATTTACAACTAAAAAGTAGGTATAAACAAAAATAAAAAACTTTTAACCTAAGGAAAAATAATATTTTTATATTTAAATAGAAGCAATTAAAACCATACAATTTCATCATTCATTTATCTTTTTTTACATTTGTATATTAATTGTATATTGTGTGAACATTGTTTTATTTTTTTTAATGTCAACGGAATTTAAAAATGACTTTACGATTTGCTTTACGTTACGTTAAGGTAGTTACAAAAACTACCTATTTTATTTAACATTCATCCTCTACGACACGTTAGTTGCTTTACGTATACGGAGATGCGTACGTTACGTAGCAACAAAAACTCCCTTGTCAGTCAGACACTGACAATCAGTGACAATTTTAAATATTTGACATTGCATCGGGAATATGTTGAGTTATTGATTAAATATTATTGATATATAGTGTATTTCATAAATAATTGATTGAAGACATGAACTTAATAAAAAGTTATTTATTGTGTATTATTTGTCGAAGATCCAAGCAGAGAATACATCAGGATAATATATATTCTGTGATCCAAATATTTTGTTGTTAAAGATGTTCTAAATTGTAAGCGTTCCATAACAATATATTATTAAAAAATCACTTTAACACTTTTCCTCTTTTCTCGATCGAGTATTAGTCTTTGTTGTACAAATAAATTATTACAATCACTGAATACATAGTGAAAAAATTATAACATTTATTAACTGAATTAATAATTTGCAATTATAAAAATAACAGTTATCCAAGAACATTCAAAACTCATCTCTTTAAATTAATGATGACATTTTCAAGTAGAATGACATTCTAGTAATGTTTATATATCCATACCAGTGTGAATTTTACTACACGTAATTTGCCGTGCAGAGACAGAAAAAGTAGGGATACACGTAAAATATTTGCGAATTATGTACCCATAGCCTTAAAAAGACGCAGTTAAAAAATTAGCCAGAAACAAATCACCTAGAAAAGAAAATTTTACAGCCGAACTATATAAAAAAAAAGGTGACCACGATACCATAATGGCATACAGCAGCTCATAATAAAAAGATGGATATACTTAGAAATTCCTCTATCTATAATATCTAATAATTGGAATAGGTAGGTACTTTGCATTATACTATGCCACCATCCATGTAGGTCGAATAATAGAAAAAACCAGACTGGTTTCAGAGGTGATAAATCGATAGTTCATTAGATCCCAACTATGAGACAGGTTTTACAAAAAAACATCTAAGTACGGCATAATTATAGACTACAAGACAGCCTACGACTCTGTAAATAGAAGATAATTGCTAACATCAATTAAATACTTTTGGGTCGGAAATAGTAACGGGTCCCGTTCTTCTTCTTCTTCTTCTTCAGCCTGTGTTCGTCCACTGCTGGACATAGGCCTCTTCAATTTGCTTCCATCGATTTCTACTCTTGGCAATTCTCATCAACTGTTTGCCCGCGACTTGTTTGATGTCATCTGTCCACCTCTTCTGCGGTCTGCCTACTCCTCGCCTGTTCTCTCTTGGTCTCCAGTTTGTTAGTCTCTGTGTCCATTTTTCGGGATTACATCGGGCAACATGTCCGACCCATTGCCTATTGAGCCTTGCTATACGTTCTGCGACATCAGTAATCTTTGTTCTTCCACGAATGTCGATATTTTGAATTTTGTCTCTCAAACTAATCCCTAGCATGGCCCTTTCCATCGCTCTTTGAGTTGTATTGAGCTGCTCCAAGGTTTTCTTTGTAAAGACCATGGTCTCCAGTCCATATGTAGTTACAGGCAAGATACATTTGTCATAAACTCTAGTACGTTTTAGACACATTGGTATATCTCTATTCTTCAAGATAAAGCTTAACTTGCCGAAAGCTACCCGAGACAATTGTATGGGTCTTTTTATTTCGGCTATTTGGTTTTCTTTGCCGATTTTAATGGTATGTCCAAGATATATATAGTGGTCTACATTTTCAAGATTGACGTTCAATAACAAGATTAGTTTGTACATTACTCATTATTTTTGTTTTCTGAAGATTCATTTTGAGACCTATTTTATTTGACTGCTGGTTTAGTTCCTTCATCATTTGCTCCAGTTCCTTGATATCTGTACTGAATAATACTATGTCGTCCGCAAACCTCAAATGACTCAAACGTACACCATCAATGTTTAGACCTTTTCCCTCCCAGTCGAACTGTTTGAATACATTTTCCAATGCTAAAGTAAAAAGTTTTGGTAAAATAGTATCATCACCTTGTCTAATACCTTTACCAAGGCGTATTTTTTCGGTTTTTTGGTCTTCATTGATTTTGATATGGAATGTGGCCTGTTCATAAATGTTTTTAATGAGTGTAGTGTACCGTGAGTCTATTCGAGCATCCCTTAGCGCTGACAAAAAGGACCAGGTTTCAATACTATCGAAAGCCTTGTGAAAGTCAATAAATGCCATATGTAAGGGTACATTATATTCTGTGGTTTTTTCTACCAGTGTTCTGATCGTTTGTAAGTGATCGTTAGTACCAAACCCTTTTCGAAATCCCGCCTGTTCAACCGGTTGATATAAATCAAGTTTTTGTGTTATGCGGTTGGTTATTATTCTTGTTAGCAATTTGTATAAATGTGACAACAAACTTATAGGCCTATAGTTTTCAATATTAGTAGTGTCTCCTTTCTTGGGTAAAAGTATTATTTCGGCGTTTTCCCACAGATTGGGTATTCTTTTCTCTATTAGACACCTATTCAGCAAGACTTCCACAACCTCTACAACGGTGTTGCCACTCATTTTTAACATTTCAGACGTTATATGATCCTCGCCAGGAGCTTTTTTATTCTTCATTTGCTGTAAGGCATGTCTAATTTCCGCAGAAGTTATTTTAGGGAGAGTTTCCGAGCCGACGTTTAGAATTGTTCTATGGTCTGTTCCTGAGTTCTGTATAGTGGATGTATAAAGATTCTTGTGGAACGTTTGTATTTCCTTGATTATTTGAGTTTTTTCCGTCACCGTATTCCCCTGTTGGTTTTTGATTTTAGTTATCTTCGATTTTCCTTTAGTTAAATTTGATTTCAATACTCTCATGTTTCTATTGTTTTCGATGGTTTGCAATATTTGTTTTGTTTTAAAAGCCCGCAAGTCTGACCTTATGCTCTTTTTAACTTTATTGTTGATAGCCTTATATTCTGGTAGTTCTTTAGATGTTCTTCTTCTTTCTTCTATTAAATCCAGTGTTGTGTGTTTAAGTTTCGTTTTTCTCGGATTTTTATTTTTACCACAGATCTTTTTTGTAGTTGATGTTATGTCATTCGTTAATTTTTGTGTTATTTCATTTATATCTTTCGTGTTGAATACTGGTAAAGGTCCTAGTTTCTTTTTTAGTTCACTTTGATATTCCTCTTGATTCATTTCGAGTGCTTCTATGTTTGGTAATTTGTCCTGTGTTAATAATTTTCTTCTATCGAATTTCGTATTTACTTCTATTCGCACCCTAACTAATCGATGCTCACTACCAGTGTCGACAGAATTTAGTACATACAGTAACATATTTAGCAATGTTTTTGAAGTTAGAGAGTATAAAGTAAATTTCATTTTTTACTTTGCCGTCTGGGCTATACTACGTCCATTTTCTCTGCATCTTTTTCTTGTAGAATGTGTTTAAGCAGAATAGCTTTTCTTTGCTGAGGAAATTTGCGAGCATATCTCCCCTGTGATTTCTACTTCCCAGTCCAAAATTTCCAATATATTCGTTGTCGTTGTTATTTTCGTTCTTTCCTATTTTAGCGTTGAAATCTCCCGTAATTATTACGTAATATGTTTTCTCTAGGTTTCTGGCTCTTGTAATGTCTTCATAAAGTTGTTCTACCTCTTCATCATCTGCAGAAGAAGTTGGCGCATAACAATGGATTATTTGAATGCTGTATCTACAATTTAGTTTTATTACCAGATAGATAACTCTATTAGAAATCGCTTGGAATTTAGTTACCAAGTTTTCAATTATTTTATGTACCAAAAAGCCTACGCCTCCTATACCTTGGTTATTTCCTGAATTGTATTGGTACAAAGTGTGCCCTAATTTTAGTAGACTCGTTTCTTCGCCTTTAAGCCTTGTCTCGCATAAGCCTACTACGTCCCATTTTATGGTTTTAAGTTCTTCTTGCAACTCTTCTAGGTTATCTTCTGTCCTCATCGTTCTGATGTTATATGTTCCGATGTGCATTCTGTGTGTACTAAGCGAATTCTTGCGTCCCCCAGATTCTACGAGGCAGACCCTTTTCTTAGCATAACATACCGTACCCACCTGGGGACCATATCCGTTCGTTTTAGTATTCGCCATTTCTATGTAGTTGGAAGGATGAGTAGCCTTAAAACACCACGCTGGCTAGACGGGTTGGTGAGTTTTATATCAGCCGCCCACTCTGGGTCAGACGCTGGTCGTAGCTGTCCATTCTGGATCAGACGCTACGGTTTTGATTCTATATTACCCCTATAATCGAGGGTTGCCACTTCCGCCATCCACACCGTACCGAAGCTCCGCTTCTCCGCCATGTCTGCCGTTGTGGACTTCATCCGTAACCCTGGACAAGGGACCCTAAACAGGTACTAGTTTCCCGGGTCAGGAAACCCCCGGAATCTGTGAGGGGCAGGGATTGATTCATTTTCCCTGATAGGACTATCTTCAATAATTTAAAGAGTTCCTACTCGCTACCCATAGGTCCCGTTAGGGTAGGTAAAATGCCCTCACTCCAGAATTCAATTTTTTTACGGTCTATGCAATTTCGTTATTTAAGCAATTTAAGCGAATTCGAAAAAGGATGCATTGTAAACATGAAAGAGGCTGGTTTTGATTTAGGGGAAATTTCACGAAGAGTTGAAGCTAATCTATCAACGGTATTAAGAGTTTGGAGGAGGTGGTCCAATCATGAAACTTATCGGCGTCGTAGAGGGTCTGGACCTCCTAAAATATTACAAGACCGTGATTTGCGCCATCTTAGACTTCTTGCTCTCAGAAATAGACGGGACAGTGTACATCAAGTAAGAGATGATTTAGTTGCAGCTATAGATAGGGTAGTCTCAAGAAGAGCAGTTAATCAAAGATTACTTGGAATGGGACTGAGACATTACCGTCCGCTTTTGGTGTTACGACCTTTGATACCACAGCATAAGGCTCGACGCTTAAAATGGTGCAGAGCTCGGCAAAACTGGAATGGCCAATGGAGTTTTGTATGCTTCAGTGATGAATCTAGGTTTTTTTTAAATGACTCTGATGGGCCCATAAAGGTAAGACGTTATTGAGGTGAGAGACAAAATATAGACTTGGCTGTTGAACGTCATATAGAGCAAGACAACCAAGCATTATGGTATGAGGTGTTATATGTTTGGGAATCAGATCAGCTCTAGTTCTTACCCACATAACAATGATGTTCGGATCATGTTCAAAGCATATACTAGCAACATTCGACGGAGTTTATTCTTTTTAGTATATGCGTAGTACAAGCATAGCATGTACCATAAAAAACCTTCTAAATTTCATGTTCTTTGCATATACTTCAAAGAATATTCTCGTACCGAATATACTGAGCACATTCGTGTACGTAGTATCCCGGAATATTCGTAAAGGTATATATTCTTGGAATGTGCTTAACACATACTTGTAAGTAACTATGTACTTTTAAAATATCGTAAAAAGAATATGTATATACAGGAAGAATAATGTTAGCCCTACAGATTATCAACTTCGTTATTTTTAGATTAATTAATAAAATTTATGTATGTATAGGTCTCCTCGACGAATTCATTTCTTAAAGTTGTTTTAATTGTATGGTAAAAAAGTTTAAAAATTAATTTGTATTAACGAAAAAAAATTTTGTTTTCATAAATTTATCATAGTAAAAGTTTTACATCGTTGGAATTTAAATACATACCATCCATCCGATCGTAAAAGATTGGAATAGTGCAAACGGAAATGACCCTTCTCATTCTACCTGCATAAGAATAGGAACAAAGGTTTTATGAAAATCCAAACACTAAACAGACACAGTGCAGAGAAATTTGTAGCTAATCTATGCTGTGCTGTGTTAGGATGAAGACAAAAAAGAAAGTATACGAGGAACGTACATATCATATAATTCCTTTATTTTGTTTGCGGTGCTTGAAAATATTAAATTCATTTTGGTAACTCAATATTACAATTATTAAATTTTAGTTAGAGTTTAGTTCAGCTAAATATTATATAATATTTATATTTATGATATGCACGTAATACCTAAATATAATAATATATACATATTATTAATATAACTAAAATTTATATGTACCTACTTACTTTTTAAGTAATATTGTAAAATGTACCTACAAACTACATTCTCCTATGCAATTTGAATACCTATGTAAACATGATAGTTGGTAGAACCTAGGATGAGATTAGGTGATGCTGAAAACATACTTCTAAGCAATATAGTACTTGCTTGGAATATTCTTAAAAGTATATTCTTCCCTTGTACTAAAAAGATGTGCGGTAGTATATTTTAAATATATAAATAGAAGGTTTATAGCACTTCCTTGGAATATTCTAAAAAGTATATTCTTGGTATATACTAAAAAGAAGTGCGATAGTACATTCTAAGTATATAAATAGAACGTTTAAGCACTGTAATGTAGTATATACTCAGCATCTGCTCTGCACATTTGTATTAGTAATTACACATATTCTCAGCATATACTTTTTCTGAAAAGTATGTTCTATGAATCTACTAAGAACATGAAATTGTTATGTGGGTATTAACGTCACTTTGACAGCTTAACGATATATTTGTGAACTACTGCAACCAGTTTTACGTCCCTACCTACAAACCATTCCAAATGCAATCTTTCAACAGGATAACGCAAGACCTTATATTGCACGTGAAACCATGGAGTTCATACAAGAATCTGATATACATACTTTGGAATGGCCATCAAGATCAGCTGATTTGTCACCCATCGAACATGTGTAGGATATGGTAGATCTAAATCTAAATCAATTGCCACGTGCTCCAGCAAACGTAGAAGACCTATGGCATGCCATAAGAAGAATCTGGATGGGTATTCTGCAATATGATATAGACCACTTAATTCCATTAACGCCCCATAGAGTAACTGAGTGTATAGAAAATCAAAGAGGAACCATCCGTTATTAATTTTTTGACGAACATGACGTTAAAAATTTGTTTATAATCTTATCAAATAGTAAGAATATTATAATGTATGTATAAGTACTTCCATGAATAAATATTTAAATAATAGGTGTAGGTAATATCATAAAATTAAAAAAATAAAAATATTTAAATTCTAGATATTATCTTATAAATATCTTTTTGGCATCATGCATCAGTATAATAGTCTGGGAGGTAGTGTCAAATTTTTACGGTGATTTTGGCACGGATTCTATGAATTTATTTTTGTGGTTAGAACCTGTTTGATAACGAATGTGTCTGTCAGTTCGCGCGACTCCGAGTCTTTTAGGCAAGAAAAAATAATATGAAAGTAGATATGAAAAACCCTGGAACTTATATTATGTCAAATATTTATCTCCACTCTTCACATCCCAATTGACCATTTTACAGAGCAACTACATTTCAGTTATATCACACATGTTCCTTGCTCTATCATAGATACATCACAAGAAAAGCGCGTAAACATAGCAGAGCTATCTCTGCTATGCTCCTATGTCCTACCCTAAAAGGGAGCAAACCTCTTTTCTTGAGCACTAAATTATGTCACGTATATGTCGCAGCTACAGAACAACACTCTTTTCTTAAGCGTTAAAGGATGTCAGATATATGTTGCAGCTATGGAGCAAACCTCTTTTCTCAAGCATCAAATAATGTCTCTTATCTGTAGCAGCTGTTGTATCAGATATGTTTTAGTTTTGTGTCAACTATGTCTCGTAGAGTGCACGTTGAGAAAAATATTTACAATAAAATTGCTTCTTTAACTTTATATTATTGTAGACAGTCTTTTTACTTGACATTGTAAATATATAATTGACATTCTAATTAAAGTAAAAAATAATCTAGAGCAATATAAAGTTGAGGAAACTAATATTATTACTATGTGTTGTGGACAACTTGAATACAAACACTATATAGGGTGAGGCAGATAAAGGGCCCATTAGAAATATCTCGAGAACTAAAGCCCTCTGAATTACGATAATTGGAATAAGGAGGTTTTGAAGACTGATCTATTTAATGAAAATATTTTCATCTATTTGGTACTTCCGGTTATACCGGAAGTTGCTTATAGCTTCTTTTTTTTAAATAGGACACCCTGTATATTTTTACATTTTTGGATACTCCTCGATTTCTTCTTTCTTAAAATATGAGGTTTTGTAACATTCTACAGGGTAGGTTAAAAGATAATTACGTTTTCTTATTAATTTCGTAGCAATATTCACATCATATAGGATTGTAGTAGTTTGACATAATAAACTCTATTTATGTTCAAATGATGTTTAATATAGTCTACTATTGTTAACAATTATTAATATAGCTCAATTTTAATTTTAGTATACAGGGTGGGTCGAAACTCGGAATGAGTATTTTCTGAGATTTCTTAAATGGAACACCCTATATTTTAGTATTGTAATGAAATGATATTTCATGGTACTTTTTTACTTCTTAAGCATTCCCTATACCTAACTGCTTTAATTTGTGCTTAATTGTTAATCGCACCAACAATTTTAACTTCAATGGTATTTTGATAGATCAACCATTATTGGCAATTTTAAGTATTAGTCTAGATTAATATGTATTTATTTCCAAAAAATTATTTATGATTGAATATTTTCACGGCCAACCTAATACAATTTCACGTATTTTGTGTTGCAATTAATGTTTGGCTTGAATCGCCACTAACTCACAAATTAAAGCAGTCAAGAAAATACTCATTCTGAGTTTCGACCAACCCTGTATACTAAAATGAAAAATTTAATTATACCAATAATTCTTAACAATAGTAGACTATACTAAAAATCATTTGAATATAAATAGAGTTTATTATGTTAAACTACTACAATCCTATAGGGTGTGAATGTTGCTACGAAATTAATAAGAAAACGTAATTATCTTTTAACCTAACCTGTATAATATTACAAAACCTTATATTTTAAGAAATGAGAAATCGAGGTGAATCCAAAAATGTAAAAATATACAGGGTGCCCCATTTAAAAAAAATAAGTTACAACGAACTTCCGGTATAACCGGAAGTAGCAAAGAGACCAAATTATTTTCATTAAATAGTTCACACCTCAAAACCCCTGTATTCCAATTTTCATGATTTTCTTTCCTATAGTTCTCGAGATATTTCTAATAGGCCCTTTATCTGCCTCACCCTGTATAGTTTGCAATTTTTTATTAGGTACATAAGAAAATGTTAGGTAAAATTAAGTCACTTATTTATTCTGCGTCTCCCTTTGGTGGCGCTGTTTTCCTTGACGGGTCCAATCTGCTGCAATAGTTTCAAATTTTTTCTCAGAATACCATTCATCAGTATGTACAGCATCTGAAATTATTTGGTATCTGATTTATTTCTGAATAAACTGGCGTTTGGCTAGAAGAAGCATTAGGACTGAGAGGAGTTGATGAGGAAGCAATAGGAGTAACTAACTCATTGAATAAGGGATACGGACTCAGTAGTTCCGACATTTTGTAAAATCTTGGACGTAATTCTACGTTGACGCCTTTTAGATAATAACTTAAACGATTTTCGTTGAGCTCTTGGCATAGTGAAAAAAAATGTAAAAATAAAAATATAGATATAATAGGTCTGGATCCCGCGTATGAAAAAAAAGTTGATTAATAGCAAGCTGAAAATTTGTTAATAGCTTAAGGGTGTCTAGTCGGACAAACTTTGATATATGGGAAAACTGGAACAGGGAAGTTTTAATTGTGGAACAAGTTAAAAATTTAGAACGGTCAGACCACGAAAACGGCACATGTATTTTGTCCGACAGAACAGACTTAAACTCTCCGAACAGAGATTAAACTCTCATGCAAAAATCAGACCGCTATTTATCACCAAATGGGCGTTTTAATGAGTGGAACATGTAGAAAATGTCAAATGACAGGAATTATGACAGGTGATAAATAGCAGTCTGATTTTTGCATGAGAGTTTAATCTCTATTCGGAGAGTTTAAGTCTGTTCTGTAGGACAAAATAAATGTGCCGTTTTCGTGGTCTGACCGTTCCAGTGTTCCCATATATCAAAGTTTATCCGACTAGACACCCGTAAGCTATTAACAAATTTTCAGCTTGCTATTTATTAATCAACTTTTTTTCATACGCGGAATCCAGACCTATAACTGAATAATTGTTCCTTTTTCGTATCTAATTTGCTGGACAAATACTCACGGCACAGACATGCACAGACCACAGACATAACCTCAACTTTTCTTTTTCACGGCTGTTAGCTCGTGGTTATCTCTGTTCTCTGTGAAATGTTACAGCTACGAATCTAAACTAGGTAATAATGCTCTCTTTTCACGCTTAATTTGAAATATCGCTATAAAGTAGAAAATCTACATCTACGTTATATAGAAGTAATACGTAACCGCTACTAAGTATTTACATAGTATCTATACGTTTGCTATAAATGTGGAGCATGTTTCTATCTTTAAATTCTATATCACAGCGACATAAATGGTCACTTGGGATCCATATTGTTTAGTCAGTCTAGTGACTAGGATACTTGGTTTGCATCCAGCAGGGTTGGGTTCGATTTCCGGCATCGGAAATCCTTTTTGTTTTTAAAATTGACATTTTGATTTGAAAATAAAAGTTTTATAATACATTTTTAATTGTGCCCTATAAATAATAAAAACGCGGTATTGTAAAAAGTTATTTTTTCTAAAAGTGTAATTCTTTTTGGTCTTTTTCCATTTTATGGCCCGGTTTTGGACCCGCTGACACATTATTTGTTAATAAGCTTTGAAACAACTGACTATATAAAAAAACAGCCATGCCAAAATGCTCCTGTCAAATTTCACGTTACTTCCCGGGCTATAACTTTTTATATAGGTAGTAATATTACTATAATATGTATATAAACGCATTTACGAAAGGAACTTTAAAGTGGATTTTATGTCCCTCTAATGTAGTCAAACAATCCTCGTGTAAATGACTAAATCGATATTCAAGCTGATTTTATATGAGAGAGCAGTTTTTGAAAGCCATTTCCATTTTTGTTGCTTTACAATAGACTTGAAGAGGTAAAAATTGCCTCAGCGCTATCTCTCTGACGTACAAAATTTGTGATGTTAAACCAAAATTTGTTATTGACTGGATTTATTCACCCTCTTTTTATTCCCGCATTGGGGATTTGAAAATCTCCTGGATTTTTTGATTTGCTCTATCGGGGCCAATGTCTGTAGTTATCATATTTCTTTCGTCTTTTAGTTTTTACTTTGGCGTTTCTACAACCCCACAAATTGTAAAATAAGGATATTGTAAAAATGAGAATATATTTTATGTGTGTAGTAAAGTTTGTGGGAGAATATAATGATTAATAAAGTTCTCTATACAGGTTTTCGTTATATAACGTTGTTTTTATTTAAGTGCAAATGAAAACTGTCATAACTTTGGTACTTAAAGCTTTGATTAGATGCTTAAAATGTAGGTTTTTTTTATCTATTTTAATATTTCGTTGAATTTAAATGTTGCAGAAAAGTCAAACAGCTAACCGCTAATAGACGTCCTCAAGCAAAACGATTACAATAAAATGATCTTCGAATTATAACGAATCTATATTATAAACAGCAAGCACACATACGCATTAATGAACACACATCAGAAGAGTTCGAAATTAAAAGATGAGTGCGACAGGGGTGTGTATTGTCACCACTACTATTCAATGCATACTCTGAAGAAATTATGAAAAGAGCTCTTGAGGGAGAAACAGTAGGAATAAAGGTAAATGAAACGCCAATTAACAACACTAAATATCCGGACGATACTATTATAATAGCAGACAACCTTAAAGACCTCCAAAAGCTAATGAACAAGATAGTTGGGTATGGAAAGGAATATTCAAACAGATGGGAGAAATCAACGACAACGTGTGTGGGTTTACATTTGAAGCAAACAGATCAATTTTTATGCGGTAAAAAATAGTAAAAGGCTCGGGGCAAGAAATCCAATAAGTAGAGATTGTTGTATACGACATATAGAATATACCTTCACCTAAATATTTTTCAACAATCTATCAAATGGCACCAAACACGACCCCCACGGAGTGGGATGGGGGTAACTTTAAAATGTTAAATAGGAACCCGGCGATATTTCGCGAAATAAACATCATTCGCGAAAAATACGTGTTCAATATTTTTAAAAAAATCTATCGAATGACATCACACACGGCCACCCACGGAGGTGGGGTGGGGGCACTTTAAAATTTAAATAGGAGCCCCCATTTTCCTTGCAGATTTGGATTCCTTACGTAAAAATAAGTAACTTTTATTTTAGACATTTTTATCTAATTATGGATAGATGGCGCTATAGTCGGAAAAAACTATTGTTGGAAATGAAAAAATAAAATTAAAAAATGGAAAGTCAAACTAAAATGAAAAACTTAACTTAACTTTTTTTGGTTTTAGGACCTAATCTTCACAACCCATTAGGTAGACGAGGGCATTTAGCACAAAATAAATAAATTTTTAAATATAGCACCTAGAGATTGCAGTTTTTTGTATTATGTTCAGGATGACGGACGTCGGGAAAAAAGTCTACTATTCAAAAATGGGTCAAAATGCATAATTGCACTGTAAAGTGCATAAAATGCGTCCAAAATTGCATAAATATAAAAATAAAGTCAAAATCAGTATACTAAGGAACAAAATTTATTATTTGGGGGTTTTTTGAGGTCACTGAATACGATTACGCAATCAGAACTGACCCCCGGATCACCTGTTGCCCAAGGTCAGTGCAAGAGACGTTATCTTCTGGAGTTTCGATGCTTTTCAGCATTTAATCGATGTAAACGGATTACTCACGGCTTTTAGGGGTCACTAAGTACTAATATGCCATCAGAATTGACCTCCGGAATACCTGGTGCCTAGGGTCGCTACTAAGGCACGTCATCTTCTATAGTTTCGAGTTATTTCGGCACTAAATTGATGCAACTGGACTATTCGGGGGTTTTTGAGGTAGTTAAACACGAATATGCCATCAGAACAGACCTCTGATCACCTGGTGTCCAAGATCACTGCAACGTACGTCATCTTCTGGACATTCGGTGGCTTTCGGTATTAAATTGGTGCAAACGGATTATTCGGTAGTTCTTCGGATTATTCGGTAGTTCTTAGTATTCGGAGGCCACCAAATACGAATATGCCATCAGAATAGACCACCGGATTACCTGGTGATCAAGGTCACTGCAAGGGACGTCATATTCTGGAGTTTCGAGTGCTTTCGGTATTAAATTGATGCAAACGGATTACTTACGGGTTTCTGGGGTCGCTAAACACGAATATGCCATCAGAATTAAATTCATTCCGGAGTGCCTGGTGCCCAGAGTCGCTACTAGGGCACGTCATCTTCTGGGGTTTCGAGAGTTTTCGGCATTTAATTGATGCAAATGGATTAGTGGAGGGTTTTTGGGGTCACTAGACACGAAGATGCCATCAGAATTGACCTCCCGAGTACCTGGTGCACAGGACTTCATCTTCTGGGGTTTCAATGGTATTCGGCATTTAATTGATGCAAATGGATTACCGGAGGGAGGGTTTTTGAGGTCGCTAAACACGAACATGCTATCAGAACTAACCCCCTGTGCACCTGGAGCCCAAGGTCACTGCAAGGGACGTCCTCTTCTGGAGTTTTGAGGGATTTTAGCATTAAATAAATTCAAACGGATTACTCATGGGTTTTTGGAGTTGCTGAAGACAAATACGCCGTCAGAACAAACACCGGAGTACCTAGTGGCTAAGGTATATCATCTTAAGGACTGTAGAAAAATTTTGGTACTAAATTGATGTAAACGAATTGCTCATGGGTTTTTGGGTTTGCGGAATACGGACTCTACTATTTTGATCTATTTATTTTTTTATATGAGTGTTATTATGCGTTGACGTTATTTGTGATCACAAGATACTCCAGAATTCCTCATGTAAGCGATATTCGTGTTCAACAAACCCAAAACCAAAAAGTAATCCATTTTTCATCAATTTGGTACCGAAATCTCTCGAATCTCCAAAATATACCGTGCCATAGGCACTATATGTTTCGGTGTCTGTTCTGATGGCGTTTTCGTGTTCAGGTAACTCGGAAACACATGAGTAATCCGTTTTCATCAATTAAGTACCGAAAACACTAAAAACTCCAGAAGATAACCTGCCTTAGGCACCAGATGCTACGCGGGTTGGGTCTGATAGCACATTCATGTTCAGCAACCCAAAAAACTCAAGACTAATCCATTTGCACTAATTTAGTACCGAAAACTATCGAAACTACAGAAGATAACGTGCCTTAGGCACCGGGTGCTCCGGTGTCTGTTCTGATGGCCTATTTATGTTCAGAAACCCCAAAAACCCATAAGTAATAATCCATTGGCATCAATTAAGTACCGAAAAACCTCGAAACTCCAAAAATGACGTGCCCTAGGTACCACGTGCTCTGACGTCTGTTCTGATGACGCAATCGTGTTTAACAACTCCAAAATCCGTTTAGTAAGTAATCCGTTTGCATAAATTGAATGCCGAAAACCCTCGGAACTTCAGAATATGACCTACCTTAGGTACCAGGTGCTCCTAGGGTGAGATCTGATGGCGTATTCGCGTTCGGCAGCCCTAAAAACCTATGAGTAATCCTTTTGCATCACTTTAGTACCGAAGACCCTCGAAGCTCTAGAAGATGACGCCCCTAGCAATAACCTTGAGCACCAGGTTCTCCAGGATTCAGTTCTGATGGCATATTCGTATTTAGCGACCTCAAGAACCCCTCAGTAATCCATTTGCATCAATTTAATGCCGAAATTTCTCGAAACTCTATATGACGTCCCTTGCAGTGACCCTGGGCACCAGGTGCTCGGTGGGTCTGTTCTAATGGCATATTCGTGTTTAGCAACCGCAAGAAACCCCCGAGTAATCCATTTGCTTCCATTTTACGCCGAAAACCCTTGAAACTCCAGAAGATGACGTGCGCTAGTAACGTTCCTGGTCACCAGATACTCCTGAGTTCAATTCTGATATCACATTCGTGTTTAGCAACTCCAAAAATACGTAAGCAATCCATTTGCATCAATTTAATACCGAAAACTCTCGAAACTCCAGAAGATGACGTCCCTTGCAGTGGCCTTGGGCACCAGGTGGTCGAGAGGTCTGTTCTCATGGCATATTCGTGTTTAACGACTCAAAAACCCTCGAGTAATCCATTTTTATCAATTTAGTGCCGAAATCTCTCAAACTCCAGAAGAAGATGCCTTTTGGAGTGAGCTTGGGTTCCAGGTGCACAGGGAGTCGGTGTTGATGGCATATTCGTGTTTAGCGACCTCAAAAACACGTAAGTAATCCGTTTGGATCAATTTGATAACGAAAGCCCTCGAAACCCCAGAAGATGACGTCTCTTACAGTGGCTTTGGGCACCATGTGATCCTAAGGTCTGTCCTGATGGCATCTTCGTGTTTAATCACCTCAAAAACCCCCCAAGTAGTCAAGTTACATCAATTTAATGCCGAAATCCCTCGAAACTCCAGAAGATGACGTGCCTTAGTAGCGACCCTGGGCACCAGGTACTCCGGAGGTCAATTTTGATATCAAATTCATATTTAGCGACCCCTAAAACCCGTGATTAATCCGTTTGCATCGATTTAATGCCGAAAACCATCGAAACTCCAGAAGATGACGTCTCTTTCCGTGACCTTGGGCACCAGGTGATCCGGGAATCAGTTCTGATGGCGTAATCATATTCAGTGACCCCAAAAACCCTCCAAATAATAAATTTTGTTCCTTAGTATACTGATTTTGACTTTATTTTTATATTTATGCAATTTTGGATGCATTTTATGCACTTCACAGTGAAAAAATGCATATCCACCCATTTTTCAATAGTAGACTTTTTTTATCCTGAACATAATGCAAAAAACTGTAAGTCTCTAGGTGCTGTATTTAAAAATTTATTTATTCGGGTGTTTTAGTGCTAAATGCCCTGGTCTAAGATCCCCATAACGCTAGAGTAACTGCATTTTTAGCATACTTGCCTCCCCTGTTATAAGAATGAACTGCACTGCCCTGACCTATGAAGATCGAGGATTATTATCTAAGGCGCTTACCAATATTTTATCGTATATAAAGATAAAATCAAGCCTGATCTAATATAACAAATGCCTTAGCAGTATAGTATAGTCCTCTAACAAAACTTTTTCAATCTAAATGTTAAAGAAAGAGACAGTTAAGTGAAAAATATTGGCACGTCTCAGGCACGAAATTCAGCGGACTCGTGATAAAAATAAATATGGGAAAACTCTTCTCGACGTTGCAAGCATCTCCCGAGGGACTAAGACCCTTTGGTTATTGACCCAGAACAGATTTCATAAGTGACCGTAAACATGTTGAAAAAAGATTTTTTAGTTTTTGCTTCCGATCGTAATCGGTTTATGTTGGATAAGAGTTCCGAAATATATCAGCAAGAAGGAAAAGGGCTAAAGTCGGAATAGATTTATTCATAATCTCGGAACTATTTGAATAATATAGGGTGTCCCAAAAGTAGCTAGACGGTCGAATCCCAGGCAACCAAATAACGTTTACAAAACGTTAAAAAATCGTCTCAATCATCACAAAACCACGTCAGTTTATCACGTTTTTTCGACGTCGAAAGTCACGTGAATATGTCCCATCATAATTGACGTCATTTTTATCACCTTTTAAATACGTGATATCAAAAACGTAGTTTTTATGTCGTTTTTAGATTATGTTTCATTTTATGGCTTTAAAGATACCTACACAATAATTATTCGTATGGGCATTGTTGGTATTGCAATTTTTCCGTTAACCGTTATAAATTTAGCCCATAGACTAAAAGTAAAACCAAATTGGAAGACTCTCTAAAATGTATAGAATTATAATACCCTCAATGCAACATACCTATAGGTATAGAATTTTCACTTTTTATATACCTATATACCTATATACTTACTGTGTCAAAATTGAAACAACATAATAAACTAATAAATAATTGATTGTTAATTTAATTAAATTCGATACCACATAATTAGTATATATATAATCTTTATCCCTTCTACCCTGAGGTGTAGGGATCTGTTTCTGTTTCTTTTATTCTTTTTTGTTCTTCGTAAATTTCTTCCATATCTTTCTGTTTTCTGTTAGTTTTTTGGCATCGTTCCATGTTGTTCCCCTCTGTTCCAAGATATCCATTATTACTGCATTCCATTGTTTTCTTGGTCTGCCACGTTTTTTCCTTTCTATATTTCTGCTTTGCCAGATTCTTTTAACAGGTATATTATCACTCATTCTTTGAAGGTGTCCCCACCAAACCAGCTGTCTTTCTTCTATATAAGTTTCTACTGGTTCTATTTCTAATTCTTCTCTCATTTTTATATTCTTATCTCTTCTTGTCACTCCCATTACTCTTCTTAGATATTTCATTTCTATTGCCTGCAATTTACTTTTATCCCTTTTTGTCAATATCCACGATTCACATCCATATGTAAGTACAGGTCTATACACATAATTAGTTTAGTTCATTAATAGAAAATAAACACCAAAACAAATTAAAGCATAACTTCAAACAGTTTTCAAGGAGAATTATTGTATTAAACTGACTCGGGAAAAAAATAATAAAAATCTCTAACACGTTTCTTCAACTAAATATCTAAATGAAAAGTCTTATTTTACCACACAAAGCACCTTAACAATAAATGAAAGACTTCTTATGGAAATTGTTTGGAGTCATAAGCATTACCTCATCCCAATTTTGTGACGTCAGACTGTCAGCTTAGGCTTCCTGAAATGAAAACGTGTTTTTAGGCGTATTTTAACGTCATTAATTTTACGTATTTAAAATCACCTACAAAAGACGGTTATACGACGTAATCTTCAAACACGTATATATATTCAACCAAAAACTGACGTTTTCTCGACGTTCTTGATTTTTCTTGATAATTTGGTTGCCTGGGATATTTCAGGAAATAAACATTTGATTGAAAAACTGTGATACGTGATCAATATTTTTCAAAAACCCATCGAATGACATCCAACACTACTCTACACCCCCGGAGGGTGGGGCGGAGGTAACTTCGAAATCTTAAATAGCGACCCCCATTTTTTATTGCAGATTTATATTCCTCATGAAAAAATAAGTAACATTTATTCCAGACATTTTTCGAATTGTTGATAGATGGCGCTATAATCGGAAAAATACGATTTATTAGCACCATCTATCGACAATTCTAAAAATGTCTCGAATAATTTGTTACTTATTTTTTCACGAGAAATCCAAATATGCAATAAAAAATGGGGGATCCTATTTAAGATTTTAAAGTTATTCACCACCCCACCTACGGGGGGCGGGTAAGGCGGTCGTGTTTGGTGTCATTCGATAGGATTTTGAAAAATAATAAAATCGTGTTTTTTGTCGCGATATTAGACCGTTTCTATAATTTACCTAGGGTATCTAACACCTAGGGAACTTAACAGAGTACATATAGAGGAGGGATTTGAGCAAAAAGAAATAGTGGGAGTAGCCTTGATAGATCTCACAGCGGCATATGATACAATAAATCACAAAGCCTTGCTAACTAAGATCTATAACACTGTGCTTGACTATGACCTAGTAAATGTCATTAGTTCACTGTTGTGTAATAGACGCTTCTACGTTGTGTTAAATGGAAAGAAGAGCAGATGGAGAACCCAAAAAAGGCTTACCTCGAGGAAGCGTTCTGGCGCCCTCCCTATTTAACATCTACACCAACGACCAACCATTGCACCCTAGACTAAGAGATTTGTGTACGCTGACGACCTCGGTATCGCCGTAAAAGGGAAAACACACAAGTAGAGTTGACAATGGAAGAGTCCTTAAACATGATGTCAACTTACTACAAACAAAACTCATTAAAGCCAAACCCTACTAAAACCCAAGTATGTGCATTTCATTTCAACAACCATTTGGCGTATGTAAAACTGAATGTAGGTATCTTGGGAGGGACAACGCTTGGAACGTACTGATAGGCCCAAAAATCTTGCGAGTGATACTAGACCGGTCACTAACATATAAATTCCACTGTCAGAGTACAAGACAAAAGGATTTTACGGGAAACCTTCTCCGAAAACTTGTAGGGAGCAAGTGGGGTGCAAATCCCCAGGTCTTAAAGTCAACAGCTGAGGCCTTATGTTTCTTAACAGAAGAATATGCTGTTCCCGTCTAGACACGTTCAAGTCACCATGGCATTAAATTAAACATGTAGAATTACTACCGGTTATAATATGAAGCCTACCCCTACCCTACCGGTCAGCTGGATTCGCATCACCAGACGACCGTAGATGCGCCTCACAATATGTGGAGAAGTTCAGGCAAACTGTCGATGAAAGGCACCAATTATACGGGTTTGACGAACCTCCGGGAACCATCCGACTTAAATCAAGAAAAAGGTTTATGAGAAATGTCAGCGTCGAACCACCCGAACTGTTCCCCCTACATCCAGAACGATCTAATGGAATAAACCTGGACTGGAGAACCGGAAGGACACTCAACCGCATACACACCGGTGTTGCCCCTGTAAAACAGCAGAACCTCATTAAATGCGGCATCAGCCCTTTGTGAATGTGGGGAAATACAGAACGTGGAGCACCTGAGAGTATGCAGACTTTGCCCATCACAGTGCACTCTCGATTATTTATGGCTCGCAAATAAAAATGGTGTATACGTAGCCCGATACTGGGCAGAAAAACTGTACCTAGTCAGATCCAGACTCAAAAATTAATATTGTTCTAAAGCTAGTTTCTTGTGGAATTTTTACAATTAACTAGTTTTGATGGGAAATAAGCCGCAATTTTACAAAAAAATTATTTTATTAACGTTTCGACGCCCAAATCGCGTGTCGTTGTCAAAATAAAAGAAATATTAATGAATTAAACAAAAATGTTGTTGCTTAGTAAAAAAATTCTTCTACTAATTTATTTAATCTGACTCATTTATATCGGCAACTCAGATATATATTATTATACATTTTAAAGTAGAAGACTTTAAAATGATATTGCCAATATTTATGAGTTGAGTTCCTGGGAAGACTTTATTGAAATATAAGTTCATTCGATTTCATGAAATCAACCTCAACTCAAGAATATCCGTCACAAAAAAATCATAACATGTGATCTGTCTTTAAAAAGACAACCACATGCAATGGTGACAGTAAAATTCTCGCGCTAGAGATACGACATCGTAAGTATTAGGTAGGTCTTACTTTAGTTTTCTTTTAAAACTAATACCAAATTCTGACCTTAATATGTACATATGTTATTTTAAATTATTATAAATAATATTAATAATACATAGATATATAAACAATACTAAAATATATAATATGTACTAACTCGATAAGGTATTGACTTACTAATCCTGGTATTTTCTTTCTATTGACTTCCTCTTTTAGTATGGGTAACCACATCCCACTGCATTCTACCGAGGAATTTGCGACACAATTGGTTTTATTTAGCATAATTAGAGCCGCTTCTTTGATTTTTCTCTTTTTACTATCTGATTCTTTCAGGACTATACTTGAATCTCTCCACTGAACTCTATGTTCATTATCCCATGCATGTTTACATAATATTTGAGATCTATCAAATTCCCTATTTTTAATATAAGACGATGTTCACTTATTCTAACGTTTAATGGTCTTGATGTTAATTTTTACCTAAATAAAATTATTCGCATTCACAAGGTATCTTATAAATACAATTCTTTGTTAATAGTTAATTATAAAATAAATTATATTATGTATTAAAACCTTTATTAAAAATTGATACCCACATACAAGCTTTTAGATTCACCCCGCATCCCATGTCAACATTGACAAACGTCAACCATAAGAGCTACTTCAATTATCGACGAAATTATTTATTTTGCTCCCTTATGTGCTTGTTTTTCGTCGACAGACGGACTAAATATCCAATATCACCGGTTTCAACAACAGTCTACGACCATTTTTGTTTATTGTAATTCTCTATAAACGGTTGTATTTACCGTTGAAAGCGTTTCTCTGCCATTTGCTTCAAGCGATTAACTTTGAGCCGTACATTTTTTTACAGTTAATGATTCTGGGTACAGACGCGCAAGAAAAAAAGTTACAACATTCTGAATTGCTGAGAATCTATCGCTTAGAAGTAATATTCTGCTATAAAATTGAAATACCTACTTGATTTATTTTATTACGTTTTTGTAGTATCCCTATACGCTGTGAGCTCGTACGTAGAGGGGATATTTACAAATTCGCGAGCGCCAGTAGTGACAAGTCTGTAAACCTTTACCGGAAATTTTACATAAATGTCAAAGTGATTAATTTAAAATTAAAATTAAAAACATTAATTATAAAAAATATTCGTTGGTCAAAGCTGTGGTATATATTTTTACCTTACATATACTTACGTTTTAAATACTGAATTTAAGTTTTTTTAATGTTCCGTAATAAATTAATCTATTAATCTTAGCGCCATCTACACGATAATTGTGAAAGTATCCGAAGTAAGAAATTCATATTTTATTAATAGAACGTCAAAATGATTAGCAAAATCTTAAAAAAATCGATTACAATTTAATTACTTTTTTGCGTTGTAAATATTAAGCGATAACAAATAAATAATACATTTAAAAATTACCGGTGAAAGTTGAATTAGTAGTCCGCTAGGAGCGACACCAGCGAAGCTCAGAGCGTATACCTAACCGTATGTTGCCTTATTTGAATCGAATTTTTACAAAAAAATATTTGATTTTATTTTTTAATGGTGATAGAAATATTTATCAAACATCCAAAGTCTAGTTGATGAAACTTCCACGATTTGATGAAAATTCGTTTGTAATTGTACCTGTTCCCAACTTCTGCAGTTTTAGTATGGTTTATTCTTTGAGCTACGTTGACGTAAAATTTTCTGGCAGTATCACGCATCGCATATCAGTGTTTGCATTACTATAGTTAAAAAAAGTCAATTCAGTATTCTTTCGCTATTAGTATGGCAACAAGTTCATCCAGTTGTTTTACTTTCAAGTGCTTTCAACATTTTTTTACAGTTAAATGATTCTGGGTACAGACGCGCAAGAAAAAAAGTTAAAAAATATTTACAAAAGTTTTAAATATTTGCCATATTACTGAACAACTAGATCCAGATAAAGAGATAAAATGAAGAATCGAGATAGCTCGCACATTTTTAAAAATGAGGGAATTCTTCTGTAATGATAACTTGCAACTTCAGCTCCGAAAGCGCATGATTAAATGCTTTATTTGGTCAGTCCTCTTATACGGTGTTAAAGAATGGACATTAAAAATATCAATCATTAATCGTTTGGAGGCCTTTGAAATGTCGTTGTATAAACGTACACTAAAAATCCATTTGGCAGTATTTAAGAGAGTAAATTCTCGCCAGCTGCTTGATAACATCAAATAGAAAGATGGCCTATTTTGGACACGTAGTAGGGGGAGACCGATATAATATTCTTCAACTTATTATAATGGGTAAAATCGAAGGACGGAGTGGAATTGGTAGAAAACATGCCTCTTGGTTGAATATTATCAGGAACTGGACAGGAATAAAGAAAGCAGGGCAACTATTTAGAATAGCTCGAGACAGAGACAGTTTCCATGTTAAACGTTAACGTCAAGGGAACTTGATAGGACACGTTAAAAAGGAGATATATTTAAGTCAAAATTTTGTTTAAAGTAATTGTAATCTAATGATTGTGTTTTATAAAAATGCCCTAGGACTTAACTGCGTGTTGTGCATTAAAAAATGAAGTCAGTTTATTATTTAATTTAACCTCTTCAGTCCATAGGTCCAGCCAGCTGGGCAATGTTTACTAATTTATTACAGGGTGACTATTCGGGTTAGGCATCGCTGCGTCCTATATTGCAGCATATTGGACTTCCTATTTTTCAGTCAAATTTACTCATTTGAAAAATTCGACAACAGCGCCTACCTCGGTAGGTTGTTGTTACATGTGGTGAAACTTTTTAAGATGGTGGCTCCACAAAAATACAGTAAGTTGTAGTGTTTTTCTGTACTTTAAAGTATTCATTGTTTTTAATGTACACTTACTTGATGATTGGACATATTTGTGGTAAATATATATTTGAAAATAATTACAACTGGACACGTTAGCGGTCCTCTAAACTTTTTGTCCAGCATTTTGGACATTGGGACTTAGTTAGCCAAATATGTTACCATAGTCACATTTTTTAAGTTTAGTTACAGATAGTAAAAGGATATTGATGGAAAGTGCATTGGAGGCTATTTTGACAGATAAAGATTTTTTCGTCAGTGAAGATAACGATAATGATCAAAGGAAATGGATTTACAGGAATTTAAGCTGTATGTTAGAAGGTCACTAGCTCTAGGTGGTAAGCCTGCAAGTGGGAGACAAGCTAGTGCTTCTATTTCAAGAAAACCGGAGGCATCTGAAGATGAAGTGCCCATAATTCCTGTAAAAAGATCAACAGTTTTCCAGTTACCGCCTATAGATGTAAGAAAAACCAGTAATGACCATTTGCCAATATATTTCTGTCAGCAATAGAAATTTATATCGCGTTGCCTAAACCTCTTGAATGCACTAAGAAGACGAGATTCTTTTGTACAAAATGCAAAATGTATACAGTAGGAAAAATGAAAGAATACCCATGAACGAACATATAAAACACGCTGTATTTTCCTGTCACCGTGTTACACAAAAAATTGGCCAGCGCAAGTACATGTACAGCCACCAAAGTGGCTTCTGTAGACAGAAGTCAACAATAGACCAGATATTTGTTCTGCGACAGATCCTTGAAAAAACAAGTGAACATAACATCGACACACATCATCTCTTCATAGACTTCGAAAGCGCATATGACAATATAAACCGAGAATTCTTAATAAAAGCAATGAAAGAATTTAATATACCAACACAACTAATAGAACTGATAAAAGAATCTCTAAAAGTAGAAAGTAAAATCCGGATACAAAACGAACTAACGGAAACAATAGATGTGAAAAAGGGACTACGCCAGGGAGACGCTCTATCATGCATCTTGTTCAACATTGTACTCGAGAAAATAATGAGGGACACAACAGTCAATACTCGAGAAACAATAATTAATAAAAGCGTGCAAATACTAGCATTTGCAGATGATGTTGACATAATCGCAAGATCAAGAAGAGAAATGATAGAGGCATTCAATCAAATAGAAGGAGCTGCACAAAATAGTGGCCTGAAAATCAACCAGAACAAAACAAAATATATGCAGGTAAGTAAAAACACAGAAATAAGGCAGCCACAAAATATAACAATAGGAGAATACAACATTGAGGGGGTAAAAAACTTTACATACTTGGGATCCCTAGTCACATCTGATAATAACGTAGCAGAGGAAGTGAAGAGGCGAATATTTATTGCCAATAAAAGTTATCATGGCTTAATTCGGCAACTAAGATCAGACAACGTCGCAAAGAAAACAAAATGCCAAATATACAAAACCCTAATAAGACCGGTACTCACATACGGCTCAGAAACCTGGACACTCACTAAAAGAGAGGAAACATTGCTAGCCACCTTTGAAAGAAAAATCTTGCGACACATATATAAGGGCACAAAAGAAAATGGAATTTGGCGAAGAAGGTACAACTTTGAACTATACGAAATATACCAGGATCCAGATATCATAACATTCATTAAAATAGGACGGATGCGTTGGATAGGACATGTAGAAAGAATGGAAGAAGGCGAAATACCAAACAAAATATTCAATCAGATGCCAGTAGGAAAAAGAACAAGAGGAAGACCGAAGCTGAGATATTTAGAACAAATAGAAAATGATATAAAAACCTTAAAAATAAAAAACTGGAGAAAAAAAGCACGAAACAGATCAGAGTGGAGAAGAATCCTGGAACAGGCCAAGACCCAGAAAGGGCTGTCGAGCCAATGATGATGATGAAGTACATGTAATAATTATTGTTACATATACTTGCACTGGACAATTTTCTTTGTGACACTGTGATAGGAAAATACAGCGTGTTTTATATGTCCGTTTATGGGTATTCTTTCATTTTTCCGACTGTATGTATATTTCTCCTGAACCAGAATGTTTTTTCAGTTTCATACTTAAATTATATGAAAGCTAAGTCATGATGTCCATTATGCTGGACCTGTCATATTATGTCTGTCAAATAATTCTTTTAGTTTTTATAGATTTACGTTTATTGTTTTCACAAATGAGGAGAAAAAGTAGAAAATATTGTTAGAATAATGAAAACTTTTTTCTTGGGGCTGAAGAGGTTAAAATTAAATTATCAACTAAATTGGTTGTCATTCATATCGCGAATTTAACATCACATACACGCAGTGAGAGCACGACAGTCCTTATAACCTCCCTCGTTCCCTGTTTCACTAGAGAAATTGCGGTGTAGAACGTACATATTGTTAAGGTGTAGTACATATATCAGCAGGTTTCTACATGTATGTGTGATATATTCTTGTATGTCTCCCTTGTTTGCCCTATAGAATTTAGGTGCCTCTGGTAATTTCATTCTTTGTTCCTCGCCTGAGTCATCCCGAAATATTCCACCAAGCAGTTGAATTACCATACATTTGCATAAATTTGTATATGCGAATAAATGGATAAACCGGAAAATTGAAACAACAATTCTTAGATAAGGATATTTAATACGATCAGGAAGAAAAAATCGGTCAGAAAAGAGCATCACATTTTACTCCTGGCAATTGGTTTACTAAATTATCAGCAATTGTTCGCACTTTTTTTCATTAATATAAATATTTTTTTCATCGAGTATGTCACGTCCAACATCGGTCTCTGAGACAAAATTTGCCGATAATTGCATAATGACTTGACACTGAAGACTCAAACTTCAACACTAAAAAGAGCCACCTGAATCAGGCAGCTACTGATGGCGGCGAAGATACCTAACGAACAATTTGGATATAATCGTAATAAAACAATATGAAAAAAAAATTTTAAGAAACGCTTTTATTTAGTTATGAGTGACTAAAAGTTAAAATATAAAAAATCAACTAAAAAGCAAAAAATAAAAAAATCAAACTCGACGGATTATTCGAAAAAGCGTTCGTTAAAAAAATGAAAAAATCTAACTAGTCCAGAAAGCCACTGCGCATCCGCTAAGAAAAATATTCTAATTCGGATTTTTTGCACAATCTTACTCAAAAAGGTACACCCCTTTTAACAAATTTGCATGTTGCCAGGACCAAAAGTTGGTCAAAAATTTTTGAAACGTTTTTTTTTGTTATTTTCCTAAAATTATTTTTTTTGCATGGAACAAACTTTTTTTAGGTTTTTTTGGATCATTCCAAACAAAAAAGGTCTTTAGTGACTTTTCTCTAAAGTTGATAGTTTTTGACATATAAGCGATTAAAAATTGAAAAATTGCCAAATCGGCCATGTTTAACCCTCAAAAACTATGTGAAAAACTGAAAATTTGAATGTTGCCAAAGTAAGTAGATATTCTTTAAACATCGATTGATGAAATCCCGAAGAGTTTTTTGCAACACAATATCAAAAACCCCTTTGTTTTTTAATTGCCAATCAAGCGTGCGCGACACTATTTTCCACCGTTGCATGTGTATACAGTATGGTGCAAATGAAAGGATTAAATTCGTTATTTCGTAAACCGGTGACTTTAAGGAAAAATCCCAAAACAGGTCGGTTTTTATTTTTTAGTTATGATATTGTGGCGTATATAGTATACTAGTGACGTCATCCATCTGGGCGTGATGACGTAATCGATGATTTTTTTAAATGAGAATACGGGTCGTGTGCTGGCTCATTTGAAAGGTTCTTCAATTCTCTATTCAGTAATATAAACATGTATATAATTATTTATACAGGGTGTCCAAAAAATTTTTATTAAATTAAATCATTTGGCAAATTGACAAACAAATTAAATTATTGGACACCCTGTATAAATAATTATGTAAATGTTTATATTACTGAATAGAGAATTAAAAAACCTTTCAAGTGAGCTAGCATACGACTCCTATTCTCATTTAAAAAAATCATCGATTACGGCATCACGCCCAGATGGATGACGTCACTCGTATACCATATTATGTCACAATATCATAACTTAAAAATAAAAATCGACCTTTTTCTGGATTTTTGCACCATACTGCATAGACATGCAACGGTGGAAAATAGTGTCGCGCACGCTTGATTGGCAATTAAAAAACAAAGGGGTTTTTGATATTGTATTGCAAAAAACTCTTCGGGATTTCATCAATCGATGTTTAAAGAATACCTACCTACCTTGGCAACATTAAAATTTTCAGTTTTTCACATAGTTTTTGAGGGTTAAAATGGCCGATTTCGCAATTTTTCAATTTTTAATCGCTTATATGTCAGAAACTATCAACTTTAGAGAAAAGTCACTAAAGACCTTTTTTGTTTGGAATGATCCAAAAAATCTAAAAAAAGTTTGTTCCATGCAAAAAAAATAATTTTAGGAAAATAACAAAAAAAAAACGTTTAAAAAATTTTTGACCAACTTTTGGTCCTGGCAACATGCAAATTTGTTAAAAGGGGTCCTTTTTGAGTAAGATTGTGCAAAAAATCCGAATTAAAATATTTTTCCTAGCGGATGCGCAGTGGCTTTCTGGACTAAACACATTCGTTAAAGAAAAGCGTGGGGCAAAAACCGTTTATTCGATAAAGACGCGCCCCACGCTTTTCTTTAACGAATGTGTTAGATTTTTTCATTTTTTTAACGAACGTTTTTTTCGAGTAATCCGTCGAGTTTGATTTTTTTATTTTTGCTTTTTAGTTGATTTTTTTATATTGTAACTTTTAGTCACCCATAACTAAATAAAAGCGTTTCTTAAAATTTTTTTTTAATATTTTTTTATTTTTTATTTTTAGTCTTACACTTTTCATACATTAAAATATATCGTCATGTTTAAAAAAAGGATGTAGGTATATAGATACCTTTTTTGCATTTATTTTAACTTTTGATACATACATTGTACATTTTCTGTAATTTCTTCATACATTCCTTAAATCAAAATCATTATTTACGACTATTACAGTTTTTGCAGTATTTCCCTCTCTTGTAATACTTTACTATTGCACGGTGTAGACGCTGTTAATTTCTCGCAATGCAGTTCTTCGATGCGCAAGCCGTCTAAAGGTACGTATCCATACAAGGGTAAACCTCGCTCGGTGTAGTAGCTCCACTTAATGGATACGTCGGTGATCACCGCTTGGCGCGTACACTCTTCGTTTCAACCGGTTTGCGGTTTATATGTAAGCGAGCGTATGCTGTATCCATTTGAGCAGCTACACCGAGCGGGGTTCACCCTTATATGGATACGTACCTTAATGATCGCACTCGGCTCAATGAAACGTAAGCTTTGCAGGCTCAATGCAGGCTTTTAAGCCTGTCCTTACGCAAACGCTTTCGGGCCCAAGTTCACGACAGCGCAGCGTAGTCAACAGTCAAACCTTGCGTTTTATTGACAGTCAAAGCCCACGACAATACTAAGGGCAGCCTTCGTCTCTCTGCGGTGCCATAACTTTTTTTCGCTGAAAACTGGATAGATATCGGACAGAAACTGGATAACTTTAAAACTTTATTGTTAATATATGAAGCATAACGTAAACAAATAACATAAAAAGTGAAATTATGTATAGTTCATATAATTAGCTACAATCTGTAAAAGTTTTCAAGTTTCTACATTGTAAAAAACAAGAGAACTTAAGCATTTTCCATTAAAATAGTTTTTTTATTTAAACAATTCATAAACATAAAAATTCGATCGACTATTCGTGTATTGTTCCCGCGAATCCATATGTCTGCAAAATTTCATTAATTTCCATTGAAGAGAAGGCAGTCAAATTAACGTCTAAAGATTTGACGCAAACGATTGAACTAACTATAAAAGCGTTTAAAAATAATTAAAAAGTAATAATTAAAGTATTTTTTTACTTAAGGGTATATGCGCAAAATCTTGGTCCAATACTATTTAAATGCCTTAATTTTTTCCGAATCCTGAGAAAACCAATAAATTTTGGAAAAATTTAAACGCATAATAAAATATTACATTATTACCGAGGGTCGAAAGTCCCTGAAAACTTCTATAATGTTTATTTTAATAAGTTACAGGGGTTAAAAAAGAGAAAATTTAGTGTGATTTTTGAATTGAAATATTTCATTCAAAAGAAACTCTTTATTTATTCTAAGGGACTTTCTCCTCTCGGTAATAGTAATACCTTTCATTCTGCGTTTAAATTTTTCAAAAATATTTATTAGTTTTCTCAGGACTCGAAAAAATGGATAGGGGACCAAGAACCTACATTAAAATAGCCGCGGACCAAGATTTTTCGCCTACACCCTTAAGGCTGCTGTTGTTTCTTGATCTTTTGCCCAATGCGTTATTGCATTCAAAATGGGGTAAAAATATTTAAACCAACTCAAACTCATTAACTCTTCGATAAATTCAAATACCAGTTGTGAATAAAATGTCAAATATGCGTTAGTTATAGAGTTATTCGATAAACGAACGCTATAGCATATCCGGATGTCGTTAAATATCCCAAGTGTAGCTAGAGCAGGCCATAAATGTTCATTAAGATAACATATAACGTAAATTCGAAATTGTATTTCACATGAACTAACTTAGAATACTTGATGTATCCCATTTCAACTAAAAGGATTAGGCAATGCCCTGAATTAGTTTTTATTAAATTAATTTGTCATACTGTTTCAATGTTGCCTACTCGCTATGTTTCTGGTGATTATTATTATTACGGATTATTCTAAAATTGCATACTATAAAATGAATTTAAACTTATTATTATTTTAAGAAATATATTAACTGCCCAAATTATTCTAGCTACTCTTGTTAATTTTACTTGGTATATTTAATTTTTACAGTGTTATTTTATAAAATGTAGCATCTGAGCCCTAATTCTAATTCAAATTTCGACTCAAAACACGTCGAAATCAATGAAATACGACTTTGCGAGCCTTGTGGATTTCAGTTTAACTAACGAAAGTACGTCATTAAATTTAGACTGTAAAAATGTAGTTGAAATTTCATTTCAAGTCGAAATTATTATACTTAGTCCTTTCGCTGATTGTAAAATATTGTAAAACCTCTAAAATTTTAGAGAACCGCTTGGATTGACAGGAAATTTGACATACACATAACTAACAAGTCAAAGAAAAAAGTGATATTGTGCCGATGTGTGCTCTTGCCCTAGGGGTGAGCTTCACCCCTTCTCGGGGTGAAAATCATGTTCCAGATAAGTCCGGAATTAGATAAATTGACTAATTCCAAGCAACTTTTATTCTATAGAGTTTTTTCATCAAGTCAATATTTTTCGAGTTATTTGGGACTGAATAAAAGAAATATGTATATATTAACGGCCCAAATTTTAACCAATAGATTTTCTTGTTAATTTTACTTGGTATATTTAATTTTTATAGTGATATTTTATAAAATGTAGCATCTGAGCTCTGATTCTAATTCAAATTTCGAATCAAAACACGTCGAAATCAATTAAATGCGACTTTGCGAGCCTTGTGGATTTCAGTTGAACTAACGAAAGTACGTCATTAAATTTCGACTGTAAAAATGTGGTTGAAATTTCATTTCGAGCCGAAATTATTATACTTAGTCCGTTCGCTTACTGTAAAATATTTCAAAACCTCTAAATTTTAAAGAACCGCTTGGATTGACATGAAATTTGGCATACACATAGCTAACAAATCAAAGAAAAAAGTGATATTGTGCCGATGTGTGCTTCTGCCCTGGGGATGAGTTTCACCTCTTCTCGGAGGAGAAAAACATACGTTTAAGTTAAATCCGGAATTGGATAAATTGACTAATTCTAAGCAACTTTTATATTCTATAGAGTTTTTTCATCAAGTCAATATTTTCCGAGTTATTTGGGACTGAATAATAATATGTTCATTTTTCAACAAAATAACCACGATTTTAGTCGATTTTCCGTAAACAACTCAAAAAGTAAGTGTTTTGTCAAAAAAAAGATTCTTACAAAAAATATAGCCTGTAAAACAGTGAAAAAAAATGTTGTATATTATATTACGTCTCTGGACCTAGTAGAAGCAGAGTTATATAGCTAATGAATTATAGGTTTATATTCTTCAAATTGCAAATTTAAGATTTTAACGTGAAATATCAAAAAAATGAAGCACTCTTTGAGAAAAACTCATTTCAACTTTTTCAAAGTATTTAAAAAAGCTTTATTTTGTATTGTAAAAAAAATTATAGCATTAAAAGTAAGCAAGTTACGCTCTAAATGAAGTTTGCGACTTTTTTTTTGGTAAAAAAATCGGCATAATAAAAAAAAATCCAAAATGTTCATAGAAGCAAAGACGACTTTTTTACTCTTTGAGATTTTTGGTATCATTAATAATTTTTAAGTAATTTTAAAAAACATTTTTGTCAACGTTAAAAAAATTTAAATTTTATTTTAAAACCCAATTTTTTCAAAAGTAAAGGGTGATTCATTTAGAGGTAATTTTTAAAAAAGAGAAAACAATGAACAATATTAATTTTATTTAAAAATTATTATTCTCATACAAAAGAATCATTCATTACAATTACTTCTTACAGATAATTTCTTTCAAATGTTGACCGTGGCTGCGGTTAAGATTTGAAGTTCCAATAATTTTAGATGACGGATTCGAGCATTTCGATTGGTATTTGACCAATAACTCGAGTAATATTGGCATCCAGATTGGTGTCACTTTGTAGTTATTAGTAACTTGAGCCCAATATACACCCCTACACAAGTGGTTCACTATATTAAAGAGATGCTAGGTATCAAGGAATATATAAGATGTTATGCCCTCCTTAAAGATGCCGACACAACAACTGGTTCTTCATTCAATATAGGTATAAAATCTAGAACATCTATTAACCTATTATTTAATAAGGGCATTTGGCCACCTGGTGTAAACATTAAATGGTCTATCGAATCTTCATATTCCGAACCAACGCTTTCATCTGAGTCACATAAGAATCCGAAGAATATCAGAAGTCCTATTAGCCTGGAAAATTCAAATAGCAGTTTATGCAACAACAAAGATGAAGTTCAGAGAACAAACATACAAACAGACAAACAGGCCATCGAAATTTGCAAAACTAAGAATCCGTTCCATACCCATATTAATTTCATTAAGAAAGATACTATAGAACCATCGACTAATCTCGATCCATTGACCCCACCAAGAGAGATTAACCAATAACTCTAATAGTCGATATCTTTTAGCCAGATTAAGGGAACTGGATATCTTAAAGGACATTAAACTTCATCTTGCATATTTACACGACCAACCTGCATCAGTATTTTATGATGGGTATACCAACACAAGTGTTAAATTGTTTCTGGCTTCCGAAGGACTTCCTACAAAGAGTGAAGATCTACGAAAAATTCTTCTAGATTTTAATGATGCTTATGGAATTGGTGCAGATGAGGTAGACGCTGATATTGCTGCTTTTAGGTCTTTTCTAACTTCGGAAAGAATTATTTACCTGCAAAAATCAAGGGAATGCCACCGAAACTACTATTCCGCTGCCTCTCCAAGACGAAATTTTTAAACATCACGACGTGTTCTGAGGGACTAGAAACCTCAAACCAAATTATTTTAGTGATAACAACTTTAGCATGGTTCTGATTAATATTCGTTCTATAAGATATAAAACTGATGAATTATTTCTGTTTCTAGAGGAATTAGGGTTTCCACCGATAGTTGCGGTTACTGAGCACTGGCTTGAAGTCAACGAGCCTTTTTTTGTAGAAAAATATTCCACTATTGCTAGGTATGACCGTCCAAGTTCAGCTCATGGAGGCACCCTAATTCTTTCTACAAATAATGATTTTTCTCTGGTAACAAAATATGACTTTCTATTAAGTAAAGCATTCTTTGAGTTTTCCTTAGTTTACAGTAAGAACCTTAATCTTTATATTATTTGCATTTATATAGATCACCTGACTCTTCCGTGGAACTATTTTTTCAGAACCTGCTTAATTTGTTAGATGACCTGCCCCATAAAAGCAGAAAAATTTTATGCGGGGACTTCAACATTAATTATGCTGCTGCTTGTGCTACACAAATATCCCTGGTCAACATATTTGAATCATATGGTCTATTAATGCACATTGATTCTCCTACAAGGATTACAAAAACTTCATCTGCCATAATTGATTATATTGTCTCAGATTTCTCATCTCTTGATGTCTGCGCTACAACTGTTAATGCGGGACTATCTGATCATGAAGCGGTTTATACGAAGTTTAACATCTTTAGCAAGTCCTCCTCGAAAACTCGACGTTTAGGCAGGGTTTTTTCCGGTCGGAACTTTCGTAAATTCCAAAATTTATGCTTAACCTCTGAGTGGCAATTTCCTTCCATGGACGTCGATTATAACTTCAGTGATTTTTTGAATAAGCTGGTCTGTATCTTCAATAAAGCATTTCCTTTAATCACAATTAAGCAAAAACATCGCAAACCCTGGACTACCAAAGGTGTCCGCATATCAGCCAAAAACATGCGTTCACTATTGTATATCAATAAATTTACTGCCAACGTCTCTGTTACTGAATATATCACCAAGTACAAGGCAATCTATTTAAAACTTATAAAATCGGCTAAAAAATTGTATTATCAAAATCGTCTCAGAAGCTCCAAAGAGTTGCAAAAGAAACTTGGTCCATAATAAACGATCTTCGAAATAAAACTCACATAGCTCAAACATTTTCCCTTCCAGACCCAGAAAATCTAAATGAATATTTTGTTAATGTGAGTAAAAATATAACATCAACTATTGTATCAAACAAGATCCCATTTCCTATCTCCCTAATTCAGGAAAGGTTTCGAATTCATTCTTTATAAGACCGGTTGGTAAATCTGAACTGATCCAAACAATCAATAGCATCAAAAGCAAATCTTCCTGTAGTACCGATGGACTATCCATAAAAATTTTCTCGAATCTCCCAGACAATGTGTTGGGAGTCGTCATCTCTCTAATAAATGATTCTTTTGAGAAAGGTAAATTTCCAGAGTGCCTAAAGACGGCCATAATTATTCCTCTTCATAAGGGTGGTGAAAAATCTATTGCCTGCAATTATAGACCTATTTTGATAAAAAAACTAGATTTCTATGGAATTCGAGGTATTTCTTTGAACTCGTTTCAATCTTACTTGGAAAATAGGAAACAACTGGTTAGAGCAAATGATACAGACTCTAGTCTCAAAAATGTTGTATGTGGGGTACCGCAAGGTTCAGTATTGGGTCCTCTACTTTTCCTTATCTTTATTAATGACATCACTAGTTTAAAAATCGATGGAAAAGTTTTTCTTTTTGCTGACGATACCAGTATCACTTGGAGCAACTCAAATATCGCAACTCTTCATGCTACCATAACTTCTGATCTACTCACAATAAAATCCTGGTCAGATTCTAATTTACTCTCTTTTAACGTAGATAAAACAGTAGCATTACCCTATAAAGGAACTCTTCAACCCTTACCTCTTCATAACAGCCAGATCAGTATCGTTGATTCTGTAAAGTTTCTTGGTATTTTTTTAGATAGCAACCTTAAATGGTCCCTTCATATCGATGTGTTAAGCAAGAAACTATCCTCAGCTTGCTTTGCAATAAGATCTGTCTCTAAGAAAATGGATTTAGCCTCTTCCAAAATAACATACTTTTCATTGTTCGAGTCCCATCTTCGATATGGTCTGCTTTTTTGGGGTTTTGGTACAGCTGCCCAATCCGATGTTATTTTTAAATTGCAGAAAAGAGCAATCAGATATCTGTTTGGCCTCAGAAGAACAACACATTGCAGAAGCTACTTCAAAGATCACAGAATTCTAACATTACCTTCTTTATATATTTTAGAAACTGTTTGCTTAATTCGTAAACATCTACATGTTTTTCCAGAAAGACCTAGACATGACTATTTCACCAGAAATTCTACTTTTGACATCTATTTACCGATCCCGTCCAGTGAGTTAGTAAAGAAATCTATATTATATTCTGCAAAAAAACTATACAACCATCTCCCTCTACAACTTAAATCTGCAACATCTTTCCCCAAGTTCCGTAAAATGACTAAAGCCTATTTATCTGAAAGACCATATTATTCAATAGCAGAGTTTCTTAACCAATAACTAAGAAATTACAGTATTGTTATGTATAAGTAGAATCTTAATCTATATTTGAGTGTCATATGCAGCAGCATAACTTATTAAATTACTTATTAAATTTCTTAAGGTAGATTACGTAATTTGCAATTTTTTTTTAATTTTGCAATGGATTGTTACTGATTTTTATTTGACTTTATTATGTTTTATTTATATTGACGATTTGTATAATTTTAGTAAATTGTATTTGTTATTGTTTTTATTTATGATTCTTGTAAGCTTTGTCTATAAAATTGTTAAATTTTTCATGACAATAAAGCATACTTCTAGCCAATGCCTAAATCGTAGCTGGTTTATCCACGTAGACTTTGGACTTCCAGGTCCAAAGGTGGTCCCAAAAGAAAACGTCTAGCGGTGTGATGTCATAGGATATAATATGCGACCAATTCACTGGTCTGAAGCGTGAAATAAATTGCTCACCGAATCGTTTTCGCAGTAAAGCCATACTTTCACGGGCTGTATGGCAATTGGCGCCATATTTTTGGAGCTAAATATCATCGAAACTACGAGCTTCAATTTCTGGCACCAAATATTCCGTTATCATGGTGCAATAACGGCTTTCATTTACAGTAACATTCTGGCCGGTCTCTGTTTTAAAGACATATGGACCGACGATTCCACCGGCCCATAAACCACACCACACAGTTGTTTTTTTCTGAAAGTAATGGCAACTATTGAACCTCTTCGGGTTGCTCATCAACCTAAAAATGGGCATTTTGTTTATTCACAACACCATTAAGTCAAGGATGGGCCTCATTGGCAAACAATTATGTGGACCATAAGCGCACGAAACACATTCCTCCTTGAACGCCTATTTTTGTAATACAGGTGAATAATTTCTAGACGTCGTGCCGAGCTAAGTCTTTCCAGGATGAAATGTAAAACAATAATGAATAAAAACACAACGTCAGGTGATACGATTCATTCACGATCTCCCATTAAGTCACCACCAAAAAAAGTACCTCTAAAGGAATCACCTTTACTTTGACCCATTGAAACTTACAAGTCATATAAACACAACATAAGTAAAGCAACTTATGAAGCAGTAACGATTAATTTCATTTAATTATGGGGTGATTTTTCCGATTTTTTTTGTCAAAACAAAAGGGACCCATTTTTATTCTGAGCGTAACTTGCTTACATTAATTTGATGCTAGAAACTAAAAAAAAAAACAGAAATAAAGCTTTTTTAAACACCTTAAAAAAGTTGTAATGACTTTTCCCCAAAAAGTGCTTCATTTTTTGGTTATTTCACGTTGAGATATTCTATTTGGAATTTGACGAATATTAACCTATTTTTAATTAGCTATAGCTCTGCTTCTACTAGGTCTACAGACCTCATAAATACACAATTCTGTCACTTTTTTACAGGCTATATTTTTGCTAAGAATGTTTTTGGAAAAAATACTTACTATTAGAGTTATTTGCGAAAAACCATATAAAAACGTGTTTTTTGTTGAAAAATGAACATATTCACTCGCAAATAACTCGAAAAGTATCAACTTAGTGAAAAAACTCTATAAAATAAAAATTACTTAGAATTAGACAGTTTATCGAATTCCGGACTTATTTTGAAAGTACGTTTTTTCACCCCCCAGAAAGGGTGAAACTCATCCGCTGGGGGCAAAATCATACATCGGCACAATATCAATTTTTTTCTTTGACTTGTTAGTTGGCCAAACTTCATGTCAATCAAAGCGGTTCTTTAAAATTTTGAGCAAACACCGTGATTCAATATACTAATTTATGTGACATGACTGGCTGGACTGCCGGACTGGGAGAAGCAAGGTTATACAGGGTGTCCCGAAAAGAATGGTCATAAATTATACCACACATTCTGAGGTCAAAAATAGTTCGGTTGAACCTAACTTACCTTAGTACAAATGTGCTCATAAAAAAAGTTACAGCCCTTTGAAGTTACAAAATGAAAATCGATTTTTTTCAATATATCGAAAACTCTCAAAGATTTTTTATTGAAAACGGGCATGTTTTATTCTTATGACAGGCCCACCTTAAAACCAAATTATAGTGAAATTTGTCCACCCCATAAAAAATTTATGGGGATTTTGTTCCCTTGATCCCCCCCAAACTTTTGTGTACGTTACAATTAATTCATTATTGTGGCACCATTAGTTGAACACAACGTTTTTAAAACTTTTTTGCCTCTTAGTGTTTTTTCGATAAGCCAGTTTTTATCGAGATGCGGCTACTTTTTTACTATATTAACATAAAAAATTTATGGGGGTTTTGTTCCTTTAAACCCCCCAAATATTTGTGTACGTTCCAATTAAACTATTATTGTGGTACCATTAGTTAAACATAGTGTTTTTAAAACTTTTTTGTCTCCTAGTCTTTTTTTGATAAGCCAACTTTTATCGAGATGTGGCTTCTTTTTCAAAATATACCAAAAAATTTAAGTTATAAATAAATTTTCAGATTATTAACATATGTCTATAATCATACTTAACCATATACAAATAGGTGGTGGATTCGACAAATATTCAAAATATCTCGATAAACACTGGCTTATCAAAAAAGTACTAAGAGGCAAAAAAGTTTTAAAAATATTGTGTTTAATTAATGGTGCCACAATAATAATTAAACTGGAACGTACATAAAAGTTTGCGGGGGTTTAAGGGAACAAAACTCCCATCAAATTTTTATGGGGTACACAAATTTCACTATAATTTTTTTTAAGATGTTACTACAGTAAAGATTCCTCATGTCCATTTTCAATAAAAAACCTTTAGGAGTTTTCGATATATTAAAAAAAATCGATTTTCATTTTGTAACTTCAAAGGGCTGTAACTTTTTTTGTGTGCAGTATTGTATATAGGTAAGTGAGGTTTAATCAACCTATTTTTGACTCCAGAATCTGTGGTATAATTTATGACCAATCTTTTCGGGACACCCTGTATATTAGGTTAGTTTAGGAGGTGTCATGTTTTGTTTGCTTCTTTCAAGGAAAACTGAAAGAAAATAGTATTAGTATTAATATGGCTGCGTTTTATGGAAATTTGCTGGTTTTGGAGGAATTAGAGACGATAGTATTAAATAAGAAATATAATGCCATAACTATGCTAAAATAAAATATATTATTTTTGTTGTAAATGATCATAGAAAAAATCAGGTATGCAACTTGCATTTAATTGTAACTATGACGCTCGTATTCTATTATACCGCTTGGCGGCTCGTGTCGTATCCGTCATACTCGCATCATAATGACCACCATTATTGTTCGTTGCATAATATACTATTCTTTTCCGTTAATTCATTTGTCATAGTTGTGTACAAAACATATCAATGTTTTTCAATTATTTAAAATTTGCTTCAGAATTATATTAATCGGAAAATTAATTTGGCCGACACATGGTGTAAAATATTATAGGTACATGAAATTATTTTTACTGAAACATTCACAGTAATGCCATGAAATTCTTTTACGCCAATACTACCAATTTATTTCAATTATAAATAATGTTTTATTATTTTTTGATTTTAGATATATATTATAGTCAGGGATCCCATGTCCATTTTGACCATAAATTTATTACTAACAAGCTAATTTTTCTCGAATAGCTTCATTTTGACGAGACCCCCCAACTTTGGCATCTATTTTCTATAATATTGGTGTCCCTATCAACAATTCGACACTCTGCCAATGTCTTTAGTAGTGCGGATAGTTCTATAGTATCAAACGCTTTATGGAAGTCTATGAACGTTAGAACTAGAGGTCTATTTATTGTAAATATTCAATTGATTTTTCAATCAAGACTTTTATGCACTGTAGGTGGTCATTTGTGCCGTAGTTGGGGCGAAAACCAGGCTGTCTCTTGGCTGATATAGCTCAAATTTTGCTTCTAATCGATTGGTTATTATTCTGGTGTGCTTCTTCTTAATGTGCCCTATCAAGTCCCCTTGACGTTGGCGATTAACATAGCGAAACTGTCTCTTTCTCGAGCTATTCTAAATAGGTTCTGCTTTCTTTATTTCCGTCCACTCACGGATATTCTTCAACCAAGAAGCCTACTTTCTACCAATTCCTCTGCGTCCTTCGATTTTACTCATCATAATAAGTTGAAGAATATTATACCGGTCTCTCCTTACTACGTGTCCAAAACAGGCCATCTTTCTATATTTGATGTTATCAAGCAGCTCGCGGGCAGAATTCTGGTGTGCAGTTTGTATAAATGGTAGAGTAGAGAAATTGGCCTGTAATTGTTACTCTTTTCATGCTTTTTATGCAGAAGAATTGTAATGGAGTTATTCCAAGCTATAGGAATTTTTTACTATATAAGCAGATAGTGAAGAGGTCTCGTATTTTTTTGAGAAGAGAAGTTCCGCCAAGTTTTATAGCTTCTGCAACTATTCCATCATTTCCTGGAGCCTTGTCGTTTTTCATTTGTTTGAGTGCATATTGTATAATTTATATAAATATTAACTAACCAACAAAAAAATATCAGGTAGGTAGTGACCGGGTCACAGTATACAGCCGCACCCTGGAAGTATTTGAGTATGCAAAACCTGAGGACCGGCAACTAAGTATGTTCGGATTCCTTTACCTGAGACCTTGAACAATGAAAAACTGAATCTTGGCGGAATGTGCGATGCTGCCTTGTTATCCCCTCTCTGCCCCTATATTAAGGGCAGATATAAAGCAATTTTTCGCAAAACAAAACATTTTTTTGTATTTTTGGGTCATTCTAAGCAAAAAATGTTCCTAGAAGTTTTATCGTGGGATGCATAGTTTTCGAGATAAACGCGATTGAACTGTCAAAAAATCGAGAAATTGCAATTTTTGAACCCGACTAACTTTTGATTAAAAAATAAAATAGCAATTCTGCTTACAGCATTTGAAAGTTCAAGTAAAATTACACCGGTTTTGATTATTAGCATTGCTAAACATTAATTTTTTTATTGTTACACAAAGCTATAAACAAATAGTGTTTGAGCGTTTTGTCGCATGAAATAGCCTGTTTGCAAATAGTCACAATCGTCCTAATTTGACTTTCAAATACTATAATAGTGCTTGAGTGATGTTTTCAGTGCATCTCTCATATAAAATTGAATGAGTAGTAGTCCAGAGAAATAAGATTTTTCTCGTGACACATCCCCCTCCAGGCCGAAACCAAATTTTTTGAGTAGTATGGACGTCTATATTAATAACCTATATGTTTCCTGCAGCCGATTTTAATGATATACATAGCTATAAACAAATGAAAATCAAAAAACGCTAAATTTTCGCTTTTTTCGTTTATTACTAAAAAGTAAAGCATTTTAAGCAAATTTGAGAGTAAGAAGCTGATAAATCATATAAAAGACTTCAACACGGCGTTCGCTGCATATGTCTATCCTTATTTGTTGCTTAGAAAATTGCAAAATAACTCATAAATTTTGAGATTTTATAAATGTTCATAACTTATGTAAAAATTAAGTCAGAACTTTCTTATTATACAGAATGCTGAGACTTCTGGTACTTAAATTATATTCTAAATTTCAAAGCAATTGGTCAAATAGTTTAAAAGTTATTTAATTTGTTTATCCCAAATTAATGTTTTTGCAACACTATAAGTCAGAAAACAATGAGGTTATAATAATACTTCGGACAGTTTATGAAAGAAAGATTCATGCTATTAAGTTAATTAAAACAAAATGTCAAAAAATAATTTTAAATAGTGTAAAATTATTTTGCAAGAACATGTTGATTTTTTGCTTATAAACAATTAGAATAACTTTTTAACCGTTACTCGTAAAAAAATTATTTTTCCAGATTTAGAAAGACTGAATTTTTATACACATTTATAAAGAAAAACAATTGTCCTAGGACAATTAGTGACGAAGTTAGCACCCGTATTTTTTTAATTCGCAGCAACTTTGTTTATAACAATTAGGAAATAAAATTAGCCGAATTTGAAAGATCACACTTCAAAGTTTTAACTTACCAAGTTTACAAAATATTTCCTTTCAAGGAAATCGTCCACAAAGCTTAAAAATGTGGCCCTTAAAATCGGCCGGCGTTGAAATTTGGGATAGCGATGAGAGGGGCGAATGAGCTGTTAACTCTATCTCTGGTTCTCGATTATTTATTTCGTTGTTTCTTTTTTTAATTTGTATGTACTTTTTACGTACATTACGAATCGGATAGGCGTTATTTAAATAAACTAATTGCTATATACACCATCAAATTTGTTTAAACAATTTTTTTTTCAATTTTTTAAATAATATTTGATGTAACTTTTATTGTAAAACGTGCATATTAGTTATACAGGGCTTAACAAAAATACAGGTCATAGATTAAATTAGGTACATATTCTGGGACCAAAAATAGATCGATTGGACCTAACTTACCTTAATACAAATGTGCACATAAAAAGTTATAGCCCTTTGAAGTTACAAAATGAAAATCGATTTTTTCCAATATATCGAAAACTATTAGATATTTTTTATTGAAAATGGACATGTATCATTCTTATGACAGGAACATCTTAAAGAAAAATTACAGTGAAATTTGTGCATCCCATAAAAATTTTATGGGGGTTTTGTTCCCTTAAACCCCCCAAACTTTTGTGTACGTTCCAATTAAATTATTATTGTGGTACCATTAGTTAAACTCACTATTTTAAAACTTTTTTGCTTCTTAGTATTTTTTCGATAAGGCAGTTTTTATTGAGTTATGGCTTCTTTTTTAATATGTTTACATATAAATTTTATGGGGGTTTTGTTCCTTTACACCGTCCAAATGTTTGTGTACGTTCCAATTAAACTATTACTGCGGTACCATCAGTTAAACACAATGTTTCTAAAACTTTTTTGTCTCTTAGTATTTTTTCGATAAGGCACCTTTTATCAAGATGTGGCTTCTTTTTAATATGGTTCAAAATATACCTAAAAATGTAAATTATAAATAAATTTTCATATGATTACGAAATCTCCATAATCGTACTTACTTAAAGCGGAGAACATATCTAAGCGACCACGATCGCGATCGCGGCTACGATGGCGATGGCGATCTCGGTTTCTGTAGAAAGCGAACACATCGGAGCGGTAGCGGCCTGCGATTTCGTTGGTATAAATAATACAGTTGGAAATATTACGTATAAAATGTGCGATTTAGAAGAAGAAGAAGCACTGCTTCTAGACAAAGAAAGAAATTTAATAAAAGGTGTACGTGGGCGTTCTATTTTTTTCATTTAATAATGAAGACATATATGCAGTTTATTTTGCAGAAAAAGAAGAAATCTTTGGGTAGATATAGTCCGTCCGCTATAACTTTTCGGTACGATTCAGTGTCAATCAAATTAAGTCAAAACATAAATTGAAACGAACGTCGATGTGTATATACATTTTGTATACTGTATTGTATAATATATACTACACACATCGGCGTACGTTTCACTTTCTGTTTTGACTTAATTTGATTGAAAATCAATCGTACCGCATGGGAAAAGTTATAGCGGACGGACTATATAATATGACATTAACCTGAGGTACAAGCAATAGGGAGAATTTCATAAATTGTTCCTAGAACTTCGCAGAGAGGTATAGACGGTTTCTATACATATTTTAAAATGAATCTAGAAAGTTTTGATGAAATATTTATTTTAAATACGCATGTTTTTATAACCTGGGTGAGACAGGTCGAAGAATATATCATATTATTTTAGAATTTCAATAAATTTTTAGATATCCATTTTTATTTGCATCGTCGCGACCAGAGAAAAATGTAACCTGCTGCGTTCTGAACGAAAAACTAATTATATCACCGCGATCGCAGTCAGAACGCTGCACAAATTCCTTTGATCGCCAGTAGATCGCAACAGGTATGTGCTGTTTCACTTGTTTTCTTGAGACGAGTTGAATCGCGATCGCCATCGTGAACGCCATCGCGTCGAGATCGCGTTGGTATGTTCTCCGCTTAACCATATTTACAAATATGTGGGGATTTGACTAATATTCAAAATATCTCAATAAAAACTGACTTTTCGAAAAAGTACTGAGAGGCAAAAAAGTTTTAAAAACATTGTGTTTAACTAATGGTACCACAATAATAATTTAATTGGAACGTACACACAAGTTTGGGGGGATTTAAAGAACAAAACCCCCATAAAATTTTTATGGGGTGTCAAAATTTTACTATAATTTTTTTTGTAAGATGCTCCTGCCATAAAAATACCACATGTCTATTTTCAATAAAAAATCTCTCGGAATTTTAGATATATTGGACAAAATCGATTTTCATTTTGTAACTTCAAAGGGCTGTAACTTTTTTTATGTGCATATTTGTACTAAGGTAAGTTAGGTTCAATCAAACTATTTTTGGTCCCAGAATATGCGATTAAATTTATGACCTGTATTTTTGTTACACCCTGTAATTATTATATACTAATCCTATTCAATTATTCCTAAATCTAACATTGGCTTATAATATTGGATTGACAATAAAAAATCTCAAATAAACTATGTTTTATTTCTTGATAAACATGCTACTAGATAAACGAAAAATTAAATGTAACAAAATTAGAGAGAGGATAAAAAGAACAAAATTATTTTCAGAAATTTTCTACAATATTGTAATAATTGTATCTTACAACATTGAAAGTTATAATTTTAAAATTGCAAAAAAAAAACAAAAATTAAGATATTTCATACATTTTGGTATTATAACAAGACTATTAAAATAAAATTAAAGGAGATTATCTAGGAATACTTATATTTTTATGAAAAACTTAACAATTATCAGTTACCTATTTATTATAAGTTATTGTAAAGTCAAGTGCATATGATCCACTCCTATGATTGCCAACAAAGTTATCCAAAAATTGTTTACACAATTAACATAGCTATTTAAATAACCACTTTATTAACAAAAAACATATCCGTAACGTACGCAAAGAGTACATAGAGATTAAAAAAGAAACTCAAAAATAGATAACAGAGAAAGATAGAGGTTTTGGTTATCGAAGTCCATAAACAATTTATATCTCTGTACTAACAAGTACTCGGTGCAACCAGTTTTGCAAGAGCAGATAGTTTAATTTAATAAAGTATCTGGTATAAAGAAGATCTGTTGATCGGATCGGTACTAACGGTTCTTAGCTTAATTTCCAACCCCAATCAATTACGTTTATATCTTGTTTGGTGGTTCTGTAACTTCAGTTTTTCATTCATCTAATAGCATGTTTACCAAAAAAAAATAAAACCTAGTTCATTTGAGATTTTCTGATTTCCATAGAGCAATACTATTTTTAGAAACAATTGAATGGGATAATTTGTTTTTTCATACTTTAAATTATTACTAAGTTTAATAAAAAACTATGTATTATTATATTATTCATAAATATTTATGTTTTGTGATTAAAATTACTACAAATGTTATTAAAAAAAATTGAAAAAAAATTGTTTAAACAAATTTGATGGTGTATATAACAATTAATTTATTTAAATAATGCATACTCGTACTGTACGCAAAAAGTACATACAAATTAAAAAAAGGAACGTCGAAATCCATAGGCGAAAACAAGAGATACAGCTAACAGTTCCTTCTCCCTTCTCATCGATCTCCCAAGTTTCAAGGCCGGCCGATTTTAAGGGTCACATTTTGAAGCTTTGTGGACGATTTGTTTGAAAGTATATATTTTTTATATTTGGTACATTAAAACTCTGAACTACGTTCTTTCAAATGTGACTGATTTGATTTCGTAATTGTTATAAAGAAAGCTGCTGTGACTTAAACAAAGGGGGGGGGGCAACTTCGTCCCCAATTGTTCTAAGACAATTTTTTCTTTTTTAAATTTGTATAAAAATTCAGTCTTTCTAAATATGAAAAAATAATTTTTCTACGGGTAATGGTTAAAAAGTTATTCTAATTGTTTATAAGCAAAAAATCGACATGTTCTTGCAAAATAATTTTGCGATACATAGAATTTCTTTTTGTCATTTTTTTTAAATTAAATTATAAGTATAAATGTTCTTCTTTCATAAATTATTGAAAGTTTTACTGTAGCTTCATCATTTTCTGACTTATAGTGTTGCAAAAAAAATTAATTTGGGATAAACAAATTAAATAACTTTTAAACTATTTGACCAATTGTTATGAAATTTAGTGTATAATTTAAGCAACAGAAGTCCCAGCATTCCGTGTAAAAAGAAGGTTTTAAGGTAATTTTTACATAAGTTATGAATATTTATAAAAACTCAAAATTTTTATATGATTTTTAAACAATAAGTTTTTTATATGATTTATGAGATTCTTACTTCCAAATTTGTTCAAAATGCTTAACCTTTTGGCAATAGACGAAAAAAGCGAAAATTTAGCGTTTTCTTATCTTCATTTGTTTATAACTATGTATATCATCAAAATCGGCTGCAGGAAACATATAGGTTATTATTATAGATGTCCACACTACTTCAAAAATTTGGTTTCGGCCTGGAGGGGGTTGTGTCACCAACATGATATTGTTTTCCTTATTTCTCTGAACTATAGGTACAAGTGCAATCGCCTGCAAACAAACAATTTCTACGTAGCATGCATAGCTGGCTAGCGTCAAAACGCTCAAACACTATTTGGTTATAGCTTTGTTTAACAATAAAAAAAAGAATGTGTGTGTACTTTGTATGCACGTAAGAGGTTATACTTCTATTATATAATTTGAAAGAAATAAATATACTTAACAGGTTATTTGTATTTTAAATATTATTATAAAATTTCACTCTTGTCGTAAAGAAGTATAACTTATAACAATATATAATTTTTAGCAATACACATAATCAAAATCAGTATAATTTGACTTGAACTTTCAAATTCTGTAAGCAGAATTGCTATTTTATTTTTTAGTCAAAAATTATTCGGGTTGTTGAAAAATTGGAATTTTTCGATTTTTAGAAAGTTCAACCGCTTTTATCTCGAAAATTATGCATCCTACGAAAAAATTTATAAAAACATTTTTTGCTTAGAATGACCCAAACAATACAAAAAAATGTTTTGTTTTGCGAAAAATCGCAGTTATGTAATTCCTCAAGTTCTTTGTTTATAAAAATCTTATCGACATCCGGAATCCAGATGGACTGTTACCCAAAAAATTCGTGGTATACGGGTCAAAATACATACAAAAACTTGTAAGAACATTTTTTGCTTAGAATGACCCATAAAATACAAAAGAATGTTTTATTTTGCAAAAAATCGCTTTTTATCTGCCCTTAATATAGGGACAGGGAGGGGATAACAAGACCCATCGCACCTTCCGGCAAGATTCAGTTTTTCATTGTTCAAGGTCTCAGGTAAAAGAATCTCAACATAGTTGCCAGTCCTCAGGTTTTGCATATTAAAATATTTCCAGGGCCTACCCTATTAGTAATTATTTTTCATGACCTCGGTAATCATACATGTTTGAAAGGGGGGACTCTTTAATAAAACCTTGCATTTGGTAGGACAAAAATATTTTTCGGCTAATTTAGATAATTATGTTGAAAATTAATAAAAAAAAACCAGTAAGTAATAAATTTTTGAGAATCGTCAAATCTACATATTTTATCCCTGCTACCCTTGTTAGTACCACAAACACTAATTGTTGTAAGGAAAAAAGTTGGGCGACTCGTCAAAATAAAGCTACTCACGAAAAATTAGTTTGTTAGTAAGAAATGGTGAAAATGGGTCTGGACTCCCGGACTATTATTTATTTTGATAAATATATTATGCTCCATTTGACAGCGTGTAAAACTGGATGAGATTGTCAAAGTACTGTCAAAGTATAAAGACGTATTTAAAAAGTTCTTTCCAAAACTTTAAACATTTCGAAGTTCTAAACCTTTTTGAAGGATCAGACAGGCTGCCGACGAGTTTGTACAACATCGAATATCTCAAAAATAGGTATACATTTCGTGGGGCAGAAAAGTAAGTTAAAAAAAAAACAATTATAAAGAGGACCGATGGAGGTAAGTCCAAATATTTACTCAAATCTTCCGCTGTTTGATAATTCTGATATTGATATTGATCAAAATATTGAAAATTTAACGTGCAATGCCTTAAACGGCGTTTCTAAAACACCTAAGGCCATAGCGGAAAAGAAAAAACAGAACAACATGGAACCAGAACACGAATCAGAAATAGTAGAGAAAAATAAAACTAAAAACAAAAATAAGAAGGCAGCAAAACGTCAAAGGCCGAATGAGTGCCAGGAAGATGAAGATTCAGTGGCTGAAATGAAAAAGCAACTAAAAGAAAAGGACGAAGAAATTAAAAAACTCAGAAACCAAATCCATCAATTGAATGAAAAAATCAATGGACTACAAAATACAATAATAAACTCTCAAGAAAAAGTAATCGAAACTATAGATAAAAGATTCGACGAACTTAAAAACGAAAACCAGACAACCGATATACAAATAAATGAAAAAAAATCAATGACAGCAATCCCAAAGAAAAAAATTGAAGATACTAATAATAACATCGCAAATACAAAAAATTTACCCATAACACCCACAACAAAAACAAATGAAGATTTCCCTTCCCTGCCAAAAAAGGTCGGAAAAGACAACAGCGTGCCATCAACATCTAAGGTACAAGAACTATTTCCTTCCCTACCGAATAAGGGCAGGGAAGAGACAATGGAAACAAGCGAAATTGATAATATCCTTATCACCGAACAAAACAATCAAGAAAGCACTATAAACAGGTCCAAACCAAAACCACCCGTCATAAAACTACAAACAGTAAACGAAACAGGAACAATATTGAAAATTGCTGAAACTCAAAAGATATACACAGACAATAAAATCTCCAAAAACGGAAGAGAAACACTCATTCAAACAAAATGCCCTGAAGATTATAGAAAATTTACCCATATCTTGGAAGATTATAACAAAGAAATCAAAATTCAGTGGATCGCCTTCCCATTAGACGAAGATATCAAGCCCAAAATGGTTATTAGAGGACTTCCCTCAAATACAAAACCTATAGATATACAAACGGAACTATTAAATAAACATGAAATAAATACAATTAACGTAACAAACATGAAGTCTAGGAAGGCAGACAAAAAATCTCTGCCAATGTTTATAATTACAGTGGAAAAAGAAGACGTACCCAAAGCCAAGAAAATTACCAACCTTATGTACATGAGAGTAGTAATAGAAGATCTAAGAAAGAGCAACGGACCAACTCAATGTTTTAATTGCCAGGGCTTCCACCACGCCCAAAATGCATGCTTCAAAGACGCTAGGTGCGTAAAGTGCGTAGAAAATCACAAGAGTAAATTCTGCCAAATTCCAGCAGAACAAAAAGCAAAATGTGCTAATTGCCAAGGGCAACACCCGGCAAGTTATAGAGGATGCCCAAAGATACCTGCCTGGGGAAGACCCAGACAAATAACAATAGAAAACAGAACACAACAACCTAAAAGAAACAATGGGCAATCGTACGCCCAAATCACTAAACCAACCCAAAACCCAACAACAGATTCGACCATATTAATTTCAAAAGAACAACAAAAAGGACTGGCCACGATGATAGAAGAGCTAGTCATAAAAACGGTAAGTGAAGCGATTAAAAATGTAAAAATAGCACTGAACTAAGGCACGAAACTAGGGGATACCTGAAGATAGGCTCCTGGAATTCAGGCGGCATAAGAACTAATACAAACGTGCTGGACGAATTAATAAATAGATATGAAATGGATGTCGTAGCATTGCAAGAAACTAAACTAACTCATACCATCAATATCAAGTTTCCAGGATACGACATCTACAGGAACGACCACAGAGCAAATTCAGGAGGAACTGCTATCCTAGTGAGAAAAGGAATAAATCATACATTACAACATACGCCACCACTAAACACTATGGAAGCAACAACAATAAAAGTCCAGATGAGACAAGGTGAAATAAGGATCACTTCAGCATATGTAAGGCCAACAGATCCTTTAAACGACGACGACCTGAATACGTTCCTGAACGCCGAAGAACCGTCCATAATAATAGGAGACCTAAACGCCCGATCCCCTAACTGGAACGATAGAGCTACAAACAGAAACGGTAGAATACTGAATAATTATCTAGTGAACAACGAAGACACCATGGTGATTGGGCCCATCGAACCAACATACTTTCCTGGAAATGCTCTACCAACCCATTTAGATATAGTAGTGGCCAAAAGCCTAGGACTACAAACAGACATCCGAACCTTAAACGAAGGATCAGCAGACCACAACCCCATACTCATAGAAATAGGTACATGGGAAGAAGATAACAGAACAACAAAGAAAAGAAAGAAAACCAAGTGGTCTAACTTCAAACGCCTAGTGAGCATAGGAATTGGAAACATTCCTACAATTGACAATCCACAAGAAATAGAGGAAAAAGTCCTAGAGCTCGAAAACATCATAAAAGAAGCACTAAGAAATAGCACTACTGAAGAAGAATATGAAATTCATATGGGAAGATTTAGAGACATAAATCAGGAAATAAAAGAAATGATAAGGGAAAAGAACAGAGCCAAAAAGAGAGCCAGAAGAACAAGAAACCAGGAAGATAAAAATAGGGCAAATCGACTGAATCGACAAGTCAAACAGGCACTAATAGACCATAGAAGCCAAAAGTGGGAAAACTACATAAAAGAAATGGAGGAAAGGAGCCAAAATATGCAAGAAATATGGAGGCTCCAAAGAACTTTAAGAAACGATAGAAAACCCATTCCCCCACTACATGGAGAAAATGGGATCGTCTACACAGAAGAAGATAAAGCCGAGGTGATGAGAAGGACACTTGAAAGAGAGTGTACACTGAATTATCACCAAGACGAAGATATAGACTTTATCGAAGAAGTCGAAGAAACAGAACTAGAAACGCCCGAAGAACAAGAAGAAATAATAAATCCCACATCACCAAGAGAAATAAGTGAACTGATTCGAAAAAGTTCACCAAAGAAAGCACCTGGTCCAGACGAAATCACTAACAGAGCTCTGAAGTATCTTCCCTCGAAAGCAGTTGTGTATTTGACAAATATAACAAACGCAATACTAAGATACAGGCTCTTCCCAAATCGATGGAAGGAAGCCCATGTAATTATGATACCCAAGCCAGGAAAGAACCACATATTTCCTCAAAATTACAGGCCGATTAGCTTACTTCCAGCAGTCAGTAAGATAGTGGAGCGGGTCATCCAAACCAGGCTCCAATCAGAGACAGACAGGCTAGGCATAATCCCAGAATCACAGTTTGGATTCAGAGCTCAACATTCCAGAGAACTTCAAATATTAAGACTTACCGAATATATAGTAGCTGGATTCAATGACCAACAATATACGGGAGCAGCCTTTCTGGATGTAAGCAAAGCCTTTGATAGAGTGTGGCATGAAGGACTGACATACAAAATGAGAGATTATGGATACAGCGGGGCCATGACGAAACTCATCTCCTCGTACCTAAGCGACCGGAAGTTCAGGGTCCGGATAGGACCAGTTCTATCAGAACACGGGATGCCGGAAGCTGGAGTACCACAGGGGGCAGTTTTATCACCCCTTCTGTATACCATATATACAGCAGATGTTCCAAGAACACCCGGAACATTGATCAGCCTTTATGCAGACGACACTGCAATTGCTGCAAAACACATGAACCTAGATATAGCTGTAAGAAATCTACAGACGGCATTGGATACAATAGAAGAATGGAGTATCCAATGGAAAATAGCAATAAATCCAGATAAGACCCAAGCGGTTATCTTCAAAAAGAGAAGAGATAACCCAGAAGAACAGCTAACATTGCAAGACAGACCCATCGAATGGCAAAACGAAGTTAAATATTTAGGAGTCACAATGGACCAAGGTCTTACATTCACATCACATGTCAACGCAACAGTCCAGAAAACAGCAGCGGCCAGATCGGCAATAAGAGGACTCACAGGAAGAAGAAGCAAATTAGCTATGAAAACAAAATTAAGACTGATAAATAGCATTATACTGCCAATAATTACATACGCATCTCTTGCATGGGGTCACATAAGTCAAAGTAACAAAAAGAAGATACAAGCGGCACACAACAACTGCCTCAGAGAAGCTGCAAACGTGCCCAGATACGTCGCCGAACGGTTCTTATTTAGAGACCTAAAACAAATAAGAGTACTGGATATTATGGAGGAAAAAGCCAGAACAAAATTTGCTGAGCTAGAAGACCACCCAAACCGGATCTTGCAAGAGATATTAAGGTATGATGTGTACCATAGATGGAAACATAGGAGACCCAAACAACAAATATTATTAAATATATAATAAAGGCTAGATAATCGTAGCTCTATCAAAAGAAGACAACTTGCTCACCTTTGGCATCTCATTATATTTATTAATGTTGATTTTTATAATTTTCAGACATCCCTCAAAAAAAATATACAAAAAACTTCAAAACGGCTTCAGCCACTAAACAAATCAATAAAATATTAACAATAGGCGAAAGCCACAAAAAAAAAAAAAAAAAATATTAGTAACAAAACCCAAAAAAGGGCATGAGGGGCCCACATCCTCGAGCGCCGAGTCGCCGAACTGGACATAGCCCAGAGCGGGGACTCGGCGCCCGAGCAAGCAAAACAGATCGAAGATAAGTCACTAGAGATAGCGGGAATAGAGCGCCTCACGCTGGCCTGCATTGATCGGGGTAGGATTTCATATGGGAGTCCGTGTACCCAAGACTCCCATATGATAAGCACTTTGCTGATTGAGAGCCCCTATAGCGCATCAGAGTGCTATCGGGGGGTAAGTGGATGGTCTGGAGCATTGAAGCGGGGTGGAGTGATTCCTGCTTACGGGAGTTAATCCTCCTCGCCCCAATGAATTGTATCACCCGAATGTCATTCTCTAGGGGTGAGCAAGTCTCTCAGGCTGGGTTAAATCACTATGCTTGCTTGCTTTAAAACTGGATGAGTTACTAGGAAAAGCGCTTACAAAAAGCTGAATAGAAATGAAAATCCATAAACATACATAAAATAAACAATCAAATCACTTTGTTTAAAATACACGGATGAAAAAATCTACCTCAGTTTGTTTAAAATTTGTAAAATATTAGCCAATATGATTTATTTGTGAACTAAAATAATGTTACGATATTTTTATAGGTTTATACAAAATATTATTTTGTACAGCATTGTCTAAATATTTGTTTGTAGTTCTTTTAGTAATCTGTCAATGTTTAATTGAAGATTTTTTTTAATATTTAAAATCACAATATCCGCTGTTACGTGAACAACTATTCAATTTATGAGCAGAAACGTAAAATAAATAAGCTGTGGTAAAACAGCAATAAGCTGTGTTACAGGGTGTCCCGAAAAGATTGGTCATAAATTATACCACAGATTCTGGGGTCAAAAATAGGTTGATTGAACCTTACTTACCTATATACCTTACATATACAGGGTGAGTCATGAGGAACTGTACATACTTCTACCTCGTATAGAGGCTCCTATGGGGAATAACAAATTACCATTAAAAAGTGTCTGCTCCCATTGTTTAATAATATACAGGGCGAGTTTCACATTTTGACAGAAAATTGTATTCGTCATAATTTTTGAACGGTCAGATCGATGTGTCTCTTATTTTGGTCAATCGTTACACTATTACCACCTAATCAACTGATTTATTCAAACAAGAAAAAAATCAGGTCCGGCTTTAAAAAATTAGTTCGTTTGGGTCTTAGAAAAAATTTCACCCTGTATACGCTTTTTGAAAACTCTAATATAAATTTTACAAATTAGACAAGTAAGCAATTAAAATGGTTTATTTATTTTTTTCCCCACACGATTACTTAATTTTTCATTAAAAAATAAATTTGTCAAAATCGGAATTTTAACCTAAAAATGAAAAAAATGAAATCACGGTTAACTCGCATTTAGAGTACAACTCTGTTTCATTTTAATATTTTTTTTCTGAAATTTTACAGCACATATCTCTTACCATTGTGAAGACTATGAAAATTGTTGTAGACTTTCAGTCTTCTTCTCGTAAAAGTTATGAATTTTTACATATAAAAGATGCAGATTCGTAAATTTCAAAGTTAAATCGCAAAAATTAAGTGAAAAATTTAAAATTTATCTATTTGATCACATCTATGTTAAACTATAGAGTCCAAAGAGACGTGTTATGGGGAGTTATAGATCTAGACGTGTTATAGAAAAAAAAACTGGTGAAACTTTTAATTTTAAGAAAAATGTTGTTTAATTTTTTTTATTTTTATGGTAAAATTGCGTTTTGACAAATTTGAATCCTTAATAAAAAATTAAGTAATCGTGTGGGGAAAAAATGAATATGCCATTTTAATTGCCTATTTGTCTAATTTGTAAAATTCATATTAGAGTTTTCAAAAAGCGTATACAGTGTGAAATTTTTTCTATGACCCAAACGAACTAAGTTTTTAAAGCCGGACCTGATTTTTTTCTAGTTTGAATAAATCAGTTGATTGGGTGGTAACATAAATCAAATATGTGCTTAAAAAAATTAATATTTTTGTAATAAAACTTAATTTTTTTAAATCTATGGTTCACTTTACCAAACTGTTAATTCATAGTCAAATTTGATTTTTTTATAAAAAATTAACTAATCGTGTGGGGAAAAAATAAATATGCCATTTTAATGGCCTATTTGTCTAATTTGTAAAATTCATATTAGAGTTTTCAAAAAGCATATACAGGGTGAAATTTTTTCTAAGACCCAAACGAACTAATTTTTTTGAAGCCGGACCTGACTTTTTTCTAGTTTGAATGAATCAGTTGATTAGGTGGTAATAGTGTAACGATTGACCAAAATAAGAGACACATCGATCTGACCGTTCAAAAATTATGACGAATACAAATTTCTGTCAAAATGCGAGATTCGCCCTGTATATTATTAAACAATGGGAGCAGACACTTTTTAATGGTCATTTGTTATTCCCCATAGGGGCCTCTATACGAGGTAGGAGTATGTACAGTTCCTCATGACTCACCCTGTATACAATAGTGCACCAAAAAAGTTACAGCCCTTTGAAGTTACAAAATGAAAATAATTTTTTTTCATATATCTAAAACTGTTAGAGATCTTTCATTGAAATTGGACATGCGGCATTTTTATGGCAGCAGCATCTTAAATAAAAATTAAAGTAAAATTTGTGTGCCCCATAAAAATTTTATAAGGGGTTTTGTTCCTTTAAACCCCCCAAACTTTTGTGTACGTTCCAATTTAATTAATATTGTGGCACCATTAGTTAAACACACTGTTTTTAAAACATTTTTGTTTCTTAGGACTTTTTCGATAAGCCAGTGTTTATCGAAATATTTTGAATATTTATCGAATCCACCACATATTTTTATACGGTTAAGTACGATTATAGAGACCTGTTAATAATCTGAAAATGTATTTTAGTGGAGTCACTGAAGGTTTTCACCTCCGACTTCGTTCAACCTCCATCGATTTTCATGAAAATTAGTGAGTGGTAAGAGGATACCTCAAGCAACAAAGGTGACATGATGCAAACTTGCGCTTTTACCTTGGGGGTGGAAGCCACCCCTTCTCGTGGCTGAAAATTATTTTATCAAAAATAATACCATAAATCGATATAAGGACAAATTTTAACCAAAATTTGTTATATAAAGGTATTAATATAAATTAATGCTTTTTGAGTTATTGAAGATCAAAGATTTAATTTTTTCGTAAAAAAATGCATGCTTTAAAGCTGTTTTTCACGTATAACTCAAAAACTATAAGCTTTTGTAAAAAAGTTATTATTACCAAAATTGAAGATAATAAAAAAATTAATACATCTCTCACTTAAAAAGCTAAACTAATGTTAAGTTAAAGTAAGTTATGTGTAATTGAATGTAAATTTTTTTCGACGAGTACTCAAATCTAAGTATTCAAGCTTAAATAACGAGAAAACGACGCATTTTATAAAATATATCTGTTATACACTATTCAAAAAACTTCGGATTACCTATCAATTGAGCTTCAGAAAAAGTTAATAGCATTAAAATTAAGCAAGTTATGATGAAAATAAGACAACCCTTTCGAATGCTTTAGGAAAAAGTGAAATATAAAACATACGTTATTTCCACAAATATGAAAATTTATAGTAATCCTTACAACAATTTCTTTATATTAGCATAAGTAATGATATCAAAAATTTTGACCGGTTGAGAATGACAATTTTTGAAAAAAAGGTATAATTTAAAAAAATCAGAATTTTTAAAATGATCGTAATTTTCGTTTCTTTTGATAATAACTCGAAAAATACTCAACACACATAAAAAATGATGTAAAACCAAATTTTACTTTTTTCTCTGTAAAATATTTCACGTTTTTTATTATTTCTGTAGGGTAAAAATTAACCGAGATAGAAACGTTTAAAGCTTAAATTTTGCTACGAGAACCATGTAACCGGAGCCATTTAACTTTTTATTTTTAAAAGAGTAGGGGGTTTTAAAGACTAAATTTAACGTCACATAATTTCCCTTCGAATTAACTTTTAAACTGTTTTTAGACGAACCTAATATCGTAAACATTAACGGAGTTATTAAAAAAAAAACTAACATTTCTTGGAAAAATTATAAAAGATAAATTTTGAAAAAATTTTGGAGCATAAATTTTAATGCTATCAACTTGTTCAAGGACTCATTTGATAGATATTTTTAAGTACTTTGACAAATGTTTAATAAGTTTATGTTATAAAATGCATCATTTTCCCTTTATTTAAGCTTGAATACTTAGATTTGGGTACTCGCCGAAAAAAATATACACTCAATTACCTATAACTCACTTTCAGTTAATATTAAATGATTTTTTTAGTAAAAGGTTTATTTATCTTTTTATTAGCTTCAATTTTGGTAATAATAACTTTTTTGTAAAAACTCATAGTTTTTGAGTTATTTATGAAAAATCGGTTAAAAACATGCATACTGCTCACGAAAAATTAAAATATTTGATCTTTAATAACTCAAAAAGTTTTGAATTATTTTAATAACTTTATATTACAAATTTTGCTTAGAATTTGTCTCTCTATCGAATTGTGGGATTATTTTTAATAAAATAATTTTCACCCTCGAGAAGGGGTGGCACCCACCCCCAGGGTAAAAGCGCAAGTTGGCACCATGTCACCTTTGTTCCTTGATATATCCTGTAACCACTCACCAATTTTGATGCAAATCGATGGAGGTTCAACGAAATCGGAGGTAATAGCTCATATCAACCTTCAGTGACTGCACTATTTATAATTTACATTTTTAGGTATATTTTGAAAAGGACATCTTGATAAAATGTGACTTATCAAAAAAAGACTAGGAGGCAAAAAAGATTTAAAAACACTGTGTTTAACTAATGGTACCACAAAAATTAGTTTAATTGGAACGTACACAAACGTTTGGGGAACACAAGTCCCATAAAAATTGTACGTAAATATATTAAAAAAGAAGCCGCATCTCGATAAAAACTCGCTTATCGAAAAAATAATAAGAGGCAAAAAAGTTTTAAAAACGTTGTGTTAAAATAATGGTACCACAATAATGAATTAATTGGAACGTACACAAAAGTTTGGGGGGGTTTAAAAGATCAAAACCCCATAAATTTTTTATGGGATGGACACATCTCACTACAATTTTGATTTAACATGATCCTGCCATAAAAATGATACATGTCCATTTTCAATAAATAATCTTTAATAGTTTTCGATATATTGAAAATAATCAATTTTCATTTTGTAACTTCAAAGGCCTATAACTTTTTTTATGAGCACATTTGTACTAAGGTAAGTTAGGTTCAATCGAACTATTTTTGACTCCATAATGTGTGGTATAATTTATGACCAATCTTTTAGGGACACCCTGTATATTTTGCGTTAGTTAGTTTTAACAATTTGATCCTAACATTTTTGTAATTAGATATAATAACCTTCAAACAATAACTACCTAAAGACCTGAGAAAAATTGCAGTTATAGGTCATTCAACGAATATACGCCTCTCTTGGATTATCTCGACAACGAATATTTTACTAACAAAATCAATGGGAAAATCTTAGTAGCTGGCTGTATACCATAATTAAAAAATCATACAGAAGTAAAAAACTTCGTTTGTACAATGGTATAAAAAGTTTATTGAAAAAACTATTAAAATGTCATCCAAATGGATTTCAAAACGTTTTCGATCTAAATCAGATCATCTTCAGTGCGTTCCGCTTCAGTAGCATAGATACTATTAAAAGTGGTAACATCGAGATATGATTTACATGTTAAGATTATGATACATATAGCGACTCCAAGTCTATGTTAAACGATTATATATTAATAGTGCTCAAAGGGCAACATGGTTCCCTGCTCGAATAGAACGTGTGGTTCTTGCCTGTTCAATGGACACAGACCAACCAGACCACTTGGTCTATGCTTTTCTTTTTTTCCTAAATGCTCTGGTCTATCAAAACAAGAATAAAAAACCGCTAAACGCCGTAAAAATAAGTGGCGCATACAATATTCCAGCTACAAAAGATCTGATATGAATATTACGTAGCGCCAAAATGTATTTTCATTTTAATGCGAAATAAAATTTTAGTTTTATTTTAAGAGATTTTTCCATAATATTTGCTAAATTTGAAATAAAACGCGCCACAAAAGACTAACTTTGATACAATTTGAATTTTGAAACTCTTTTGTGGCGCGTTTAGTTCAAATTTAGCAAATATTATGGAAAAATCTTTTAAAATAAAACTAAAATTTTATTTTGCATCAAAATGAAAATACATTTTAGCGCCACGTAATATTCATATCAGGTCTTATGTAGCTGGAATATTGTATGCGCCACTGATTTTTACAGCGTTTAGCGGTTTTTTCTTCTTGTATCAAGAGTTTTTCATTTTTTTTATAAATTAAATGTATGGAGTTGAATGCAATTATTATTCTCGATTACACGTAAAGCTTTATAAATGGTCGCCTTTGTCGCATTATTTCCCAAATGATTAAGTGTCCATCGAATGTACACCAGATTTTTTTCACTTCGAAATAGATTGAAAAAAATTATTGGGATGGCCGGTTAATGAACTCGGAATGCCCGTTGCCAGATCAATTTGTAGGTTGAAATTTTGAGTAATTGTCGAAAAACCAAAATTTTCAAAGTTTAGTTTTTCAGTTTATCGGTGATACTGAGCCGTGTGTATGTCTGATCCTGACGGCTTAGACACCATTTGAAAGCTTAACTCAACACTATTGATTTGATGTATTTGCGGTTCTCTTGTCTCTTCTTGAACCGAAGACATATACCCCCAAAAAACATGCCTTTTTGTAACTACCATGTCCTATGCTGGCTTATGGGTGGTCAAAAGTCACAAACTACACCGGTTCTGAATCGGCCCTGAACCCCTCTTCAAACACAGAAAGGTTTAACTTTTCCAGCCACATAAACACATAAACACCCACAGAAACATTTTCCCTTTTTTAAATAGAAATTGAGTCATATTTCTGAGCTCGGTAACTTTTGAATGGTATAACCGATTTTCGAAATTAGACATGCGTTGGAAAGGTAATGATCAGTACTATCAGAAGCCGAAAAGGTCGGACTTAAATTGTTTTTGGGAGTTTTGGGGACGAGAACGAAAAACAGGCCCTAAATAGGAAGGGCCATAAAATCCACACCCTTGGACCAAAATGGATGGTTGATGTATGAATGGGTGAGTCTTTTCCTGAACTTTAAGATGGGAGTTGGTACAATTTTCAATTCCGTCAGATTTAAAAAATCGAAAATTTCGTGTATATATATAGTGTCGCGTGTAGGGAGGGGTGTGGGTGTGCGCCACTGGTGAGAACTGCCGTTCTCGGTAATTATTTCTCATTTAGTATTACAGAGAAACACTGTACGAAATGGTGCAAAATTGATTTATGATACCAATACGGTAATCATCGTTTAAGTTAATAAATGAACGAACCATGGAACGAATAGATTTATAACTTATCCGCAAATCTGCATTGTTCCTGGCAAACTACTGCTAAAATTAAATAGGATTTCCGTTTGCAGCTTGCATGTTGGCAGATCTTTTACGTAACAGGAATAATCGATTTTGGGGTAACGGAGGATCTCAAAGGAGACTTGCGGTAGACCTACTTATGTGTATCTGATACCCCTTTTCGTGTTACGAGAATAAGATTGTGGAGTTCGGGAACATCGTCTTAGTTTATACGGTATCTGACATTTACACTATTGCCGAACAAATATTGGGTGAACGATTTTGGAGAATTGGTATGTAGTAACTGATCTAGAAAACGTAAAAATATAAGGTTTATAATATGTTTAAATAATGGTAGAGGAGCCCAAGCGGGGAGTTTTGCAGTTACTAGAACGCGTCAGATTATTACATGGGGAGAAACCTTGTATTCTGAAAATGTACCTCTACTTGGCTCTTAATGCAGGGGAGTTCGTTAAGAAGGAGGGGGGGCGAAAAAAAGTCTATTCTTAGAAAAACTCGAAATCGTCAGATTAAGATAAGGTAAGTTAAGTACATGCAAAACAGTGTATATTTCAAAAATCTAACGTTTTGAGCGGGGCGTAAGGAAATGGGTGAGTCTGTGAGTCCCAAAATTTCACAAGAAAAAAGCGAATGTTTCGCGAAATGAGTGACAGATCTAAAAACTAAAAAATTCGTGCTCAATATTTTTCAAAAATCTATCAAATGATACCGAACACGATTTCCCAAGGAGAGGGGTGGGAGGTAAATTTAAAATTTTAAATACGAATCCCGCCATATTTAGCGAAATGAACATCAGATCCAAAAACTGAAAATACACTTATCAATATTTTTGAAAAATTTATCGAATGGCACCAAACACGACCCCCCACGAAGGTGGGTGGGGGTTAATCGACTCCGGTGGCGAGATAATAGAACAAGAGACCTTAAAAAGTATGAGCACGGAGAATTGGAGAGGGGTTGACCGATACAGAGAGGAATGGAGGCATGCTGTCAAGAAGATGACTATGGCTTGTTGTTTTGCAGGATGTTTAAAATAATTTACAGCCTCTGAGTAAGCGTGCTTATTAGAGTTCTGAGCAAAATTGTTGTTGTAGGATAAAAACTAACAAAAATAGTTCGAAAAACTATATCTAGATGCTTATATAATAAAGAAATGAAGTCCAGCTGACTCCAATGAACAATATACCTCAAAAGATATTTGGCGAAAGAATGTCTGAGAAGACTAGAAGAAGACCACGTAGACGTCCTCGACTCCGGTGGCGAGATAATAGAGCAGGAGAGCTTAACAAGCATGAGCATGGATAATTGGAGGAAGGTTGCTCGAGACAGAGAGGAATGGAGGCATGTTGTCAAGGAGATGACTACGGCTTGTTGTTTTGTAGGATGTTTAAAACAATTTACGGCATCTGAGTAAGCGTGCTTAGTAGAGTTATGAGTAAAATTGTTGTTGTTTGGATTCATATGCTCAAAGTTCAAGATAACATACAAACAACTATTTAGAGAAACAGCATATTAAATATACAACTCTAGTTGAGAAGAAAAAACAATGAAACCTATATTCTAAATATTTTATAGGTAGGGGAAGTGCGGGGACAGTGTTACAAAGGGAACAGTGTTAGATACATTTGAGTTCTGTTCCATCTCTTGGTAGATAGTGGAACTACATTTGTCGCAACCTCTTAAAGGTAGAATGCCTTCCATAAATCAGTTATCATAGTTGAATACAAAGTGTTTAGTAGTCGCATATTTTCATAAAAGTTTTTGTACCTGTAAAAAGTAAAATTTTCCAGATCCAAGTGTATTAGCATATGGGTAAGTACGTTGGTAATTCATTAATGTTATAATTATGGATGGAAAGTAAATATATTTCTATTGAATTTAGGCTTAAAACCATAACCTATATTTCATTATGGCGCTAAAAATTTAGATCTACGTGCATTAGCGTACAAAAGTGAACAGTGTTACAGGGTGCAGTGTTACACAAATTTTTGTAACACTGTACCCTTAGTAAAACAAATAATTATAATTTTATTGATTACAAATTTATTTTAGTAAGAAAATGCCACGTAAAAACAAAGGTGAAAAACCTTTTAAAAACCGATGATCAGATTCTCAAAAAAGCTGTTCTTGAGGTGGTTGAAAATGAAATAAGCATTAGAGGAGCAGCGAAGAAATACAAATTATATCACATACGTTAAAACGTTACAAAAATAAATATAAAAATTCAGAAAATAATAAAATTTGAACCAAATTACAAAATAAATCAAATTTTTTCCAAAGAGTTGGAAGATTAACTCGAATCATATTTAATAACAGCGAGTAAAATACATCATGGTCTGACCCGCAAAGATACGTTGAAACTAGTCTATTAATTGGGTAAGTAAATTGTTATAATAATTTAAAATTATCTATCTATTTCAGGTTCGCAATTGGCTGAAGATCCCGAAAAACTAGGATACTAATAATTCAGCGGGAATAGACTGGTTAGTAGGATTTCGTAAGAGACATCCCATATTGTCTCTCCGCAAACCTGAAGCAACAAGCTTATCAATAGCCACAAGCTACAATCAGACTAATGTAAATGCTTTCTTCGAAAATTTCGAGGAGTGCTGATTACCGCTTGTTGTATTATCAATGCTGTTGGAAATACTGTTCTACCATTTTTAGTTTTTCCACGGGTTTATTTCAAAAATCAAATGTTATTTGGTGCACCTGCAGGCTCAAGTGGCAGTGCAACAAAGAGTGGTTGGATGAACGGGGAAATTTTTGTTGAGGTTCTGATCCATTTCCAAAGGCCTGTTAAGTGTTCAAAAAAAAACCCGTGATACTAATTTTTGACAATCATGAATCGCATATCAAAATTATTGGCTCGTTGGAATTTGCAAAACAAAACGGGATAATTATGGTAACGTTGCCACCACATACAAGTGGAAAGCTTGAACCTCTTGACAAAACTGTTTATAAAAGCTTAAAATCCAATTATAATTCTGCTTGCAACGACTGGATGATCTGCAATCCTGGAGAAGTAATTTCCACATATGACGTTGCTAAAGCATTTCCTAAAGCATTCTCTATCTCAAACATAGTCAGTGGGTTTTCTTAGACAGGCATATGGCCTTTAAATCGAAATATATTTACAGACGATGACCTTATGTCATACAGTGTGGCAGACCGCCCTTTGCCTACAGCATCTTCATTGCAGACTTTAAACAGAGATCAGCCTCAGCCTTCTACCTCGGCACAAGTTCGTTGTGACATAACATCTTAGCATGCATTACATGTAACCGATTCGAATCATGAAAATATAGCTAAAAGGCTCTAACTAGTCCTTCCACTTCAACTCTTTGGCCTTCACCTCGCATTATAATACGTCCATCTACACCTCCTAGAAATATGGAGCACCAACAAGCAGAGAGACCCTATATGCCAAGTATATTGGTCGAACAACCAACTTTAATTTCACCTGAACTCGTTAGACCCTTTCCAAAAGCCCCACCACGGAAAACAAACAACACAGGAAGGAAAAAAAGAAAAACCATGGTGCTAACAGACACTCCTACCAAGGACGAATTAGTAAATGAATTGTTGGAACGAAGTGGAAAGAAAGCCAAGGCTGTCAAGAAGAACATAGTTAAGGAGAAAAAAAAAGGTCGAGAGTTCTGAGGAATTCGAAAGCGAAGTTCCTTATGCTGAAAGTGATGCTAGTAAAAATTTGGAAGACGAAGAAATGGAAATAGATTATTCATTAGTTTCAGTTGGTGATTATGTGCTTGTTGCTGAAGGGGAGCGTAAAAGTAATATTTTTTCGGTGGGTTTAGTCGAGGAGGAACTGGAGAAAGAATATGTAATTATCTACATAAAGAGAATTAAACCTCTGTTTAAATTTGTAAAAACTGAACAGTCCTACACTTTTCGCAAGGAAGATATTATACAAAAATTGCCACCACCAGTTGCTGCAGGTGGAACAAACCGAACATCTGAGATGCTGGTTTTAATATCGATTTAACAAAATTTAAAAATTTACTTGAATAGGTTTTGTCAAATTTACTGTTTATCTATGTTGACTATCTTGATAATTTTGATATTTAGGCCTTATGTTTATAGTTTTAATGAACAATAAATCTGTTCCTAATCATTTGTGTATTTAATTTCATCTTTCTCATGTTTTTATGCCTTGTAACACTGTTCCATGTTCATTCTAACACTGTACACTACCGCAGGGTACAGTGTTACAAATGACAAATTTTCAAAATCGTGCTATACTTTCATAACTTATTCTTGTATTGTTATAATAGTTTATCAAAAAACAAAGTAAACTATATACTATAATATAATGATAAAAATAAACTTAAAGTATTCATGTCAGTCAACTTTGTGACGAATTGAAAAAAGTTGTAACACTGTTCCCGCACTTCCCCTACCTGTGGTATTTTACATAGAATATTATATTCATATTTCAAATTTTAAAATATTTATCATTTTGTCATACATTTTTATTAAATAACAGACCCACTCTACAAACTGTAATATATTTTAGATTGCGGTAAAGTATCTTCCTCTTGTACATAATTAAACAAAATATATTTCAACGCCTTGACTTTATTGTTCTTAGTCTGGCCAAGTGTTTGCAAATGTTATAAAAACATACGAGAAAGGTAGAGGTCCGCACCCGAATAAAATAAACCTTTGTTGATTTAGGATGCTCTTGGTTGGCGCAACTTCTTTTTGCTGAAATTTTGCATAATTTCTGTTTGCTCTTAAATATTAGTTTTGCTAACCGCATTATTAGACCCTCGAAAAAAATTAATTAGGGTTCATTAGAATAAAATATGTTGTACAAAGTATAGGTCTATGGTGAAAAATCTTTCGCAGAGAAGACTATGAAATTAAAGGTTTGGGATTAAAATCTAAGATATTTAACGCAGAAATATGTTGAAATCGTGTTCAAACCAACAAATGTTAGAAAAAACTGGAAATTAAACCGAGATATACACCAAATTTTTGTAGATTTCCAGCAAGCATATGATTCGATTCGAAAAGAAGCTGACTTTTTATTTTTATTTATTTATTTATTTATAGTACAGTAAAAGCTCCTTATTCGCGCTTCCTTCATTCGCGTTTTCACTATTCGCGGATTAAAAAAATGCGACCCAATTCCTATATTCGCGGCTCAAGATTTCTTTATTCACGGATCGAATTTTATAATATACGTAAATAAAAAGCATTTGGTACCATCTGTCAAGGAATCAGCAAATGGACTAATAAAAAAATAAAATTGACCTTAATACAACTACACCTAGATTAAATATCCAAGCAGTTCCTTTGAGGTAACTCGCTGTCGCCATCGTCGGTGTTTTTGAGACTGTAAACAATGAGAATGTTTAAGTAAAATAAACTATTACTCAAAACATAGGGCATTAATTCCCGGTTACACCAACAGATCTTAAGCTTAAGTCGAGAATATCATAAGAATTAATATAATATTATAATATATAGGGTGGTGGTTCATGTTATTCGCCTCGGTCTCTGTACGGAAAACCTCTTTATTTTAAAAAAAATGTCTTCACAGAGATATACAGGGCCTTTAACACTACAATCTAAAATAATGTGAATTATACAGGGTGCCCCAAAAAAGAGGGGGATATATATATATATATATATATATATATATATATATATATATATATATATATATATATATATATATATATATTGCATTTGCGTCCCTCGTGGCTTCTGTATAGTTTTGACTCTTCGTGACTTCCGATCAATATACAGCGTGTATATTAACAAGAATTATTTCATACAGTTAGCGCTCGCTTTGGCATCCGTTATACTGGCAACAATGTACTTATGGTATGAAGTAAAATATTTAACCTTGGTCGTGTTTATGTGAGAATTTAGTTGAAGAACCCAGACAAATTCTATTTATAACTTTTGCCAACTAGGTGGTTTTGCTCGGATATACGATTTGCTGTAAATTGTTTGTTTTCGTTTTTATACTCTTAAATCAGGTTAGAAAAACTTATTTCTTGGGTGTAGTTATGGATAATGTATTTTCTAAACTTTTAAATTTTCTATTTTATTTCGATGGAAGAAGATTATGGATCTCGGAAGATTCGATGGAATAAGTTATAATGTAATATACTTAACAATACCACTATATACCCTTGACAAATGTTTATTTTTTAAAGTTAATAGGTAATTGTTTGATGAGCCTTTCGATAGGTTAGGTTTATTATTAAATTTTATTTTTTTATTTTGATAAATACTCGGTATTGTTTCTCTCTCTCTCTCTCTCTCTCCTCAGCGCATCCTTTTCTGTTTTATTCTTTCGAAATTTGCTATACAAGTATTTTCCATTGCTCTCTGTTTCTCGCTCTCTGTTTGACTTCTCTCCATCTCAACGCCAATTCTTTCATGATCTCTTGTTACAGTTCTTCTCCAGCTATTATCAGGTCTTCCTCTTCTTCTTCTTTCGTCTGGTTGGTATTCGAGTGCTTGTTTGGTTATATTATTTCGATCCTTCCTCAGAGTATGTACAATCAATCCATTTTCATTTCCTTCTTTTAATCGTGACTGTTATTTTCTCTTGTTTTGTTCTTCTCCGTAGATCTATGTTTTTTATTTTCTGGCCAGTATATTTTTAGGATTTTCCTCAACTATTTATTTATAAAGGTTTGTAATTTTTTGCTAGTTGTCTCTTCCTCTCTCTAATATTCTGCGCCATACAACAATATAGTCTTAAAACAGCTGTTTTGATTTTGGTTAATTCTGATATATCGCGTGTGTTCCAGATTTTCCTTAATGCATTATATGATTATATAATGAGTGCATATTGTGCCTTTACTATCCTTTTTTCTACATCTGATCTACTAGCGCCTTTTTTTCCATAATTGATCCCAGATATGTAAAGTTATCTACCTCCCGTATTTGTCTTCCTTTTATTTTAATTTTAGTTTATTGGTTACTGTTTTTTAAGTTTTGTTTTTTTGTCTTTATCTTCAGGCCCATTACCTTGGAGTATTTTGCAAGCGTGTCGATCTATTTTTGCTTATGGCTGCTATGTTCGGTTAGGGGACAAATGTCATCTGCGAACTACAAATCCTCCAACTAGTTATGCAATTTCCATCTAATACCTGTTTTATTATTGCTTACTTTCTGCATGATCCAGTCCGTTATTATTAGAAATAATGTCGGGGATAGCACACATCCTTGTTTAACTCCGCTTTGTATAGCTATATCTACATACTACCATTTTTCCCGCATGTTCTAGTCTGGCTCTATATTTCTTGTAAAGTAGTCTGATTAAGTTGATGTATTTTATCGGTAGTCCATATAGTTTTAGAATCTTCCACATTTGTTCTCTGTTTATACTATCGAAGACCTTTTCAAACTCAAAGTCAAAGTAAACATGTTTATATTTTTTTGCCATTCACTAGCTTGTTCCAAGATAATTGTAGAGTACAAGAGATACAGCGGTACAGGTACAAGATACAGAGGTACAGATAGAGTACAAATGTGGTCGATAATGGAGCGTTTTGCGCGAAAACCTTCTTGGTTGTTTCTTAGTCTTAGTTTCTTGTCTAGTTCTGGCTTCAGCCTATTCAATATGATATTTGACATTATTTTGAATGTGGCACTTAGCAGTGTTATTGCTCGCCAATTCTAGCATTTATTTAAATCGCCCTTTTTTGGTATCTTAATGGTTACACCCTCGTTCCATTTCGCCTTTATTAAATCTATCGGTAGGTTGTAGCTTTCAGCGGCTTTGCCATTTTTTAGTTGATTCAGTGTGTTTTGTATTTCTTCTTTCGTAATTTCAACTGTTCTAATGTTTATTTCCTGTATTACATTATCTTCGTTTATATCTGATGTTTGGAGTATATTTCCTCGCAGTGTTCTTTTCAGCTTTGTATTATTTTATGTTCTGATGTAATTATATTTCCGTGTTTATTGTTGATTTGTTTATTAATGTTTAGTGTTTTTGCCCTGTCAAATTTCGGATGATATTGTACTGTATTTTCAGGTCGTTTTCTTGCGCAGCTTTTTCGGACATTTTTACCATATGATTTACATAGTATCTTGTCTTTTCTGGGTCGCTTTTTAACCGCTATATATTTTCTTTGTATTTCCTTTCTACTGCTTTTCCTTCTTCGGTTGCTTCTTTTTGTAACATTTCTTCTTTAAGTTTCTTTCTTTCTTCTCTTAGTTAGTTATAACATTACTACTATTACATTATAAATACAACAATGCCCGTCAGAGTTCGGACGAGAATTTTAGTTATTAACAAATAAGGGTCAAATATGACAGTTTTTCGTTTAAATCGCTACAGGTAAAAATAAGGTAATTAAATATCTTATTTAGATTATTCATCTCTTAGTAGATAAGCAAAGGTTTAAAATGGAAGTTTTTAAATTTTGATCCGATTATTTGTTACTTGGGAAATTGCAAAATAAAACTAAATTTCGAAAATAAAAAATTGCTAAAACTTTTGCAGAAATGAACTTAAGACTTTGATATTGCATGAAATGTTGAGTCAAATAGTCCACATAATGCACAAAAAATTTCCAGACGATTTGTCAATTAGTTTAAATTTCATTCGATTTGTTTATCACAAAGAGCTTTTTTTGCAATGTTGTTGTTCATAAAATAATAATGATACAGCAATTCTGTGAAAACCACAGGAATAGTACATTGTTTACCGGGTAGGAAAAGCTTAACATTCCTGGACGACTGTGAAGATTGCTAAGTCGAGGCGCAAGCCGAGACTTAGCAACACAGAGTCCAGGAATGTGGCTTTTCCTACGAGGTAAACATACTATTTTTCCGCAAATCGTTTAAAATTCGACAGATATTGATTGATTTAAAAAAAACGCGATAATTTTATTCCCAAATAAATGGTGCTTTGAAATTCCTAATAAAATTACTTGGGTTACTATGGAAACGTATTGAGGTTGAATTGTCAAACTTGACGCTTATAAATTTAACACTAACAACTGTACGGAAATATCATTTCCTTACAGTAAGGAAATGACATTTCCTTACAGTAAGGAAGTCCTGACTTTTTCTTCAAGAAATTTTGACAGGAATGTCAAAATTTCCTGGCGATTTGCGGAAAAGAAGAATACTTATATTTTCAACTTATTTAAAAAATCAATAAGAAGTCATTTTTACCATTCTGAAAACATTTTACGAAAGTAGAATCATTTTTGGCTTATAAACAATTTGAATAACCATATTAACATATTGACTAAATCTGCGTTGGGATTTGAAAAGCTGATATTTTTACACGAATTTTCAAAAAAAAACCTTTCGCCTAGGTTAATTACGAGCAAAGTTAGCCACGTTATTTTTAAAGATATATTAACCACTATGTTCAAGTTTACTCACACTTTTTTACACATAAACTATATACATACCTTGAACTTCAAAATAGCGATAGTTAGGTTTCTTAATTGTTATGAACAAACTAGCTGTGAATTAAATAAAAAAAAGTGGCTAACTTTGACCGTAATTAACCAAGGTAATTTTTTTTTAACATTTATGTAAAAATACACATCGAAAACAATGTGATAACTACAGGGGTATTTCCGTTACACCAACAATCAGCAAAATATACGGAAGGATCTTAAAAAACCGAATAGAAGACGAATACAAGGAAATGGAAGCAGAAGAACAAGCAGGATTTAGAGCCGGAAGATTTACAATTGATCACCTTTTTGCAATCGCACAAGTCATGGAAAAGAAAACAGCGATTAACCAAGAGATTTATTTCGTATATTATATTGATCTGAAAAAGGCATACGACAGTGTACCTTTGGTAAAGTTGTGGGAGGCAATGGTGAATACAAATATTAACACAGAAACGTGAAAAGTGAAAACTACCCCTAATTGTAAAAAATTATAAAACAACATTTTAAACTTTAATCTTGTCAACATTTGGTTTTTATTAGTTACATAATGATTGTTTTATGCTTTAAGATATACTATCGTAATATTTCAACCCTTAAAACCACCCTTCTTGGAGCTATATATAAAAAATTTACTTATCCTAAAAGAATCATTTCGGCTTGCATCGATTTACATAAAAATTTGGGATTAGGATCATCTCACCCTATACTTCATATTCTATATCATGCTTAAGGGCGTTGATTATTTTAGGGGTGTAACCTACCCCTTATTAACAAAAATGATATAAAAACATTGTAAATTTTAATATGGGTAAAATTTGGTTATGATTGGTTAAATAATTATTGTTTTATACTTTAGGATAAAATATCATATTTCAACCCTTAAAAACCACCCTTAATAACATCACAATTTTTATAAGTAGATAATTTAATAGATCTCTACAGAAAAAAAAGTAGAATTAAAGAATTACAAAAATATTTATTTACACAAAAATACGAATATACAAATATGTACAAATACAAATACAAATAGTTTTTTAGTCATCTTCTAGTATACTTCATCCATAAGTGGACTATTCCAATTTTTCAAAAAAATATTGGTTTTCTAAACATAGCTCCTTCATTTTTTGCGATAAAAAGTTTTTTCAAAAATAATTTTGTAGGATTTTTAAAGAGTTATAAGACTGTGAAAACTAAATTCTGTAAGAGCCCTTAGTTTTAATTGGGGTGGGTTTAAAAGAATAAGGGGGTGTTTGCTCGAAAATAGAGGTTTTAAATAGCTATAGTATCTCGCTAACTGTTCACTGTAATGAAAATCTATGCAGAAGGGAATTTTACTTATTAAATAATAAGCTACAATTTAGTAGTCCATAATTTTTTTCGTATCTCCAGTATTCGTAACTCCAATTTTTCTAAAATTAGGCCTTTTAAATAGGTCAAACTTCTTGTGTGTATTTATAATACGAATATAAAGGGAATGACAGAAAGGTGAAGACTAATTTTTAATTAGTAGGTTAGTTAGGGGGTTGTTTTCACTGATTTTTTCATAGAGAATAGCAGATACCGACTGTTTTGATCATAAGTCATACTAGAGGAGCTTCATATTATTATTTTTTGAAAGGTCTAACAGTATGTTGTTCTGAAGCTATTTTCTTGTGGCATTTTTATAATCAAGTATATTCAAATGGGAAATAAGCCACAATTTTACCTAAAAATGATTTTATTAACGTTTCGACGCCCAAGTCGGGTGTCGTTGTCAAAATACAAAATAATACTAAATAAATAAAAATGTTGTTGCTTAGTAAAAAATTCTTCTAATAATTTATTTAATCTGACTCATTTATATCGGCAATTCAGGCACGTATTATACATTTTAAAGTAGACGACTTTAAAATGATATTGCCAATATTGATGAGTTGCGTTCCTGGGACGACTTTATTAAAAGATAGTTCATTCGATTACATGAAATCAATCCCAACTATGGAATCTCTAACGCGAGAATTTCAGTGCCACCGTTGCTTTTGGTTGTCTTTTTAAAGACAGATCACATGCTATGATTTTTTGTGGCGGATATTCTTGAGTTGGGATTGATTTCATGTAATCGAATGAACTATCTTTTAATAAAGTCGTCCCAGGAACGCAACTCATCAATATTGGCAATATCATTTTAAAGTCGTCTACTTTAAAATGTATAATACGTGCCTGAATTGCCGATATAAATGAGTCAGATTAAATAAATTATTAGAAGAATTTTTTACTAAGCAACAACATTTTTATTTATTTAGTATTATTTTGTATTTTGACAACGACACCCGACTTGGGCGTCGAAACGTTAATAAAATCATTTTTAGGTAAAATTGTGGCTTATTTCCCATTTGAATATACTTGTCTAACAGTATACTTGAAAAAAGATTATTTAAGTTTAATTTAATTTGTGTTACTAAAAGATACATTTTTAATATCTACAGTTTTTTTTTGATTAAATGCATATTTTTCGAGGTATTCTCAAAAAACCCTCTAAAAAAGGCGATTTTTTCGTCGAAAAACTGTTACTTTCAAGCGCGAATAACTCGAAAAATATTAGTTTTACGAAGAAAATTTAAAAAACATTTTTTTCTTAGAATTACTTTTTACATCGATTTACATGGTTAAAATGCAATAAAAAATTCCCGTCCCCGAGATAGGGTGGCAACCACCCCAAGTTTTTAGCGTACAGCGGCATGATATAGAAAATGATTCTTGTACTATTCCCTACCTTCTGTGAAAATTTCATGTAAATCCATGTTGGACGAAAAAATTGCGAGCCAAAATGCTTCACTACCTCGACTATAGAAGGAGGAGAAACAATCAGTAAATGTTACGAATATAAATACCTGGGTATAAAAATCACGAATGATGGAACACTGGACGGAGCCATTAAAGAACGAAATACTCAGGCCAGGAAAGCAATTAGGCTCCTAAACTAAGTACTCTGGGACAAGCAGATAAACAACCAAAACAAGAAAAAGATCTATAACGCCGTAGTGAAAAGCATTATAACATAGAGCTGAGAAGTATGGCATATGAAGGAAAAATCAAAACGAATGTTAGATGTCACCGAAATGGACTTCTAAAGAAGAGCTGCAGGAAGATCAAGAAGAGAACATGTCACCAATGAACGGATACGAGAAATAATGAAGGTTACACATACAATAAATGACGAAATCAACGAAATACAACTACGATGGTTTGGTCACGTACAAAGAATGCATGAAGACAGAATCACAAAACAAGTGCAAAACTAGAAACCGCAAGGTAGAAGAAGAAGAGGTAGAAAGAGGAAAAGTTGACAGGCAGGAATAAAAAAAGTCATGGATGAAAGAGGTCTGAAAGTAGATCAATGTGCGGACGGAGAGGAGTGGCGAACGGGTATCGGAAGACGGAGAACGTTATAAACCGATAATACAATAATAATGTAAAAGTACCAGCCTTTTAAATCCTAAAGTCTAGGGATGGCGGTTGTTGAACAAAAAACCGGTTTTCGGTTATACCGTTTTTTTTACTTACGGCTTAACCTGGCGGTTATAACCGGTCAAAAACCCGGTTGTTCCAAAAACCGGTTTTCGTTTTTTTCATCAAAAGCAAATACTCAATAGGTTATAATGTTAAATTTATATTGCACTTTAGTTTGCTCAATTTTCCTCCCGAAAAATTCCCCAACCAATTCAACCTATAAAAATTTTCCCAGGCGCTTTCAAATTACCCTAAAAATGGGTGAAAGTACCCCAATCTCTGATTCGTCGCTCGTTGTAGACGGCGTCGGCGTATATTGCGTTGCCAATAATTGGGATATTCCCAAAAGTGATGATCCTACCGATCTACCGAAATGTCCCTTGGATCTATCAGGTTTAAAAAAATATCCAAATGACATATTTTACTTAAAAATAAATTCGATAAACCAATTCATTATTTACTTCTCTATTGCCATCAAAAAATTTCAGTAGGTAATATTTTTTAATACGTTCGTATAATACCTACCTTTTATATCCTAAGAATTATTTATTGTTTAAAAATTACATAATGGAGGTTCCTAATCGGTTTTCGGTATTCAAATTTCTTACAAACAAGAGTCTCAAGTCTCAAGTACTCAAGTATAAACAATTTTTTAGATGATGGTTGGAATATCAATTTCAAGCAGATCACTTACTTTTTTATGTAAATATATTATCATCTAAATCTAAAAATAACTATTCCCAAAATTGTTTCATAAAAGCTGATGTGACACTTTCGTCCAGTTCTCTATTAGTAAATAAAAGTTGAATTATGGTTGTTTGGGTTAATTACTTCGCATATTATTTATAATACATATGATTGAGATCGAAAATAGATAGAAATTTTTTCATTTTTCTCTAAATAAATTTTTTTTCCACAGGTAACTTTTTCGGTTTTTCACCGGTAATTACTTTAAAAAGAAAAAACCGGTTATAACCGGGACAAAAAAACAACCGGTTGTTTCGAATTAAAAAAACCGGTTTTAGGTTATAACCGGTAGGTCTTTAGCATCCTTAAGTCGATTAATTTAGTTTGCAGTCAATACTAACAAAGTTATTCAAATTGTTTATAAGCCAAAAATGACTCTATTTTACTAAAATATTTTCGGAATGATAAAAATGACTTTTTATTATTTTTTTAAAAACTTTGAAAACATAAGTATTCTGTTTTCATGTGGTTTCCACAAAATTGCTGTATCATTATTATTTTATGAAGAAAATCATGCTTCATAATTGCAAAGAAAAGGCTTTTTTTATAAACAAATTGAATAAAATGTAAACTAATTGACGAATCGCCTTGAAATTTTTTGTATATTATCTGGACTGGACATGGACTGTTCGACCCAATATTTCATGTAATATCAGTCTTAAGTTTATTTTTGCAAAAGTTATAGCAAATTTTTTATTTTCGAAATTTAAGTTTTATTTTGCAATTACCGAAGCAACAAATAATCTTACGAAAATTCAAAAACTGCCATTTTAAACCTTTGTTCATCTACTAAAAATGAATACTCTATCTGATATAAGATATTTAATTACTTATTTTTACCTGTAGCGATTTAAACGAAAAAACTGCCATTTTTGACCCTTATTTGTTAATAACTAAAATTATCGTCCGAACTGTAACGGACATTTTTGTATTTATAATGTAATAGGTATACCTATAGTGTCCAAAAAATCCATTTGAAACCTGGCCGGTCAAGTGTTCCGAACGTATATTTTTGATATATTTCCCTGGAGTACAATGTGTTTCCGGTTATCCATTTCTTTTCTCTTTTTTCATCCCTATAATTTCGTTTGCAGTTTTTGCATAATGTCCTTGAAGTTCTTCCATATTTCTTCCACTGTTTCCTCATGTTCGGACAGTGCTGTTCGGTTTAATTTCAGTCTTTTTGTGAATTCGATTCTTGTGTTTTCTTGTTTAAGAGCTTCGACATTGTATCTTCTTCTTGTGTTTACTTTCCGGTTTTTGTCTTTGACTAATTTCATCTTTATTTTGGCCCTTACTCGCATGTAATATTTAGTATTCGCCATAAGTGTCTCCACTTGACCTTGTCGAACGCTTTACGATAATCTATAAAGCATATGTACAGTGGAATATTGAATTCCCTAGATTTTTCGATTATCTGTCTTATATTCAACAGGTGTTCTCGAGTACCTCTACCTTTGGTAAATCCAGTTTGCTCTTGTGGAATTTCTCTTTGAAAAAATGTTTTTATTCTCTCATTGATTATATGTAGCATTATTTTAATTTTAATGGCATGTGATATAAGAGAAGCTGCCTTTTTTATGAATCGTTGTTATTGTAGATTTTGTCCAGTCTTTAGGCCATTGTTTAGAATGCCATATTTGGTTACAGAGTCGATGAAGTAATTTTACGCCAGTTTCTTCTGTGGCTTTGAGTATTTCTGCTGTTATCATATCTGGACCTGGTGCTTTATTATATTTGAGCTAAATGATCGCTAGTCTTACTTCATTTTCAAGTATATCAGGTTCTTGTTCTACCTCGTCAAAGATTGGGTTAACAGGTTCTTGGCGTTGATCATCTTTATATAGGTCCCTGCAATACGATCTCCATGTCTCTGCTATATCTTCTCTGATTGTTCTCAGAGTTCCAGTGTTGTCTTCAATGGCCCAAGTTCTGGCTTTGAAGTATCTTGTTAAGTAGCGTATTTTTCTAAATAGACCTCTCGGCTGATTATTCTGATCATGTCTCTCAATTTCTTTGCATATATTTTGATAGTAGAGTTTTTTATCTGCCTTGCATCTTCGCTTTACTTCTTTATTGAGGTTTCTTAAACTAGCTTTTTCCCTTTCACTATGCATACCACTTTGACAAAGATTTCTTCTGTTCTCAATGATTTGAAAGGTTTCATCTGTTATCCAGTGTTTCCGTTGCACAGGATTATTTATCTTTGGATGATCAATTGGTGTTGTTACACAATGTTTAAAAGTCTCCCATATTTCTTGTGATGTTCCGTGACGAATAGAGGGCATTATTTTATGTACTTCCTGGAGAAGGTCGTCCTGCTTTCTTAGTTGTATCTAATGATCTATCTGATTCTATCTATGATAAAGGTGGTGACATCATAATTGATATATTATTATTATAGTATGAGAATAGAAAAATTATATAATTAAAAATATTGTAATAAAGAATTATATCTATATATCTATAAGCGAGGTTCCTATAGCCTCTGCTGCTTCTCGCATTTCGACCGCCATCTTTTTCTGTCCATCCATTCGTCTTCTTTGATGGCTCTATCTCTCATGATGTGCTTGCTGTACATGTTCTTCCCAGGTAACTGAAGGCCTTCCCCTTCTTCTTCTTCTTTGTTGTGGTATATAATTTAAAGCTTTCTTTGGTCATCTATCTTCATTCATTCGTTTGACGTGACCATACCACACTAGTTGTCTCGTTTCAATTCTATCCACTCTGGAATATACAGTTTTTGTCCTCCTAATATCTTCATTCCTGATGCGATCTTTTTTGGATATACCACACGCTCTCCTTAGATAATCCATTTCTACTACCTACTTCTATTCTCTTTCTATCTTTTTTCGTGATCTGCCAAACTTCTGCCCCATAAGTCATAATAGGCTCTACCAAGGTACTATAGATTGTCGTTTTTTGTCTTATCTTTTTAGACCATAGCTGAGAGCTTAGAATGTTTACCGCTATTTTTCCCTGCTGTGTTCTGTTTTCGATGTCTCTTTTGCCTTCTTTAGATATTATAGATCCGAGATATTTATATTCTTTAAATGTGTTTGTGGTTCTAATTTCTAAATCTGGATTTTCTAATCAAGAATTAAGAACTAAATTCTAACACTTCTATAATATGTTACAATTGAGCAATTAGACCACCAGTTTCGGCAACTGGTTATGATAAATTCATCAATTTTAATGAACATACTTTTTAATTTTTTTTATTTTTGTAATAAAAAATACATTGTTAATTATACAAAGAGAACATCATTAATCTGTCACAACAATAATTGTTTTAACATACTACAATAATCATTTATAAAAATATCCGAAGTCTAAATACCAACATTTGAGGTGGCAACAGCGTAGTAGAAGCCATGAGGACATAAACTGAAATATACGGATTCCGCGACAACCTTAAACTGAATAAATATATATTTGGACGTCACCAAAACCGTTAAAGTGATTTTAGATATACAGCAAGCGAACGTGGCGCGCCTGAGGCAACTGCTCCAAGTAATGTGTATATTATTATACAGATAACGTGTCTGAGGACATCCGGCCAATATTTTGTTCAGGCATTGTAGGAAGTGGTACCTTTCACCTGCGATATATTTTAGAGAAAATCCTCGTGGCAACCGTATATCGGAGTCCACGAAGACCTGGACGCCACGAGAGACTACAGTTTAACATGGGGGGACGTCGTGAGAGGCTAAAAATAAATATATATATATATATATATATATATATATATATATATATATATATATATATATATATATATATATATATATATATATATATATATATATATATATATATATTAATTAAACGAAAAGATTTCTCTGGTATACAGAAGAAATCTTTTCCGTAGCGGACGCGAAAATGTAAATTTCAAAGTCTTCATAAAAGACGATGAACGACAAAAGACACCTCTTTGTGTCACAGATTTGTCTACAAAGCCACGTTATTCGCTACACATTCGTCAATAACGGAGAAGAACCGTGATATGAAAGGAAACGGCAATTGCATTTTATTTCACTTCGACCACCACCGATATTCTACACGACGTGTTTCGAGCTCATGTCAAGCTCTCGTCAGGAACATCTAGGTGGATGGTCGAGGTGTAAGAAAATGCTTTTGGCCTTTCTGGTAATAATAAAATAACCAGACTTCAGTACACTTGGTACGACATCTATATTAATTAAACGAAAAGATTTCTCTGGTATACAGAAGAAATCTTTTCCGTAGCGGACGCGAAAATGTAAATTTCAAAGTCTTCATAAAAGACGATGAACGACAAAAGACACCTCTTTGTGTCACAGATTTGTCTACAAAGCCACGTTATTCGCTACACATTCGTCAATAACGGAGAAGAACCGTGATATGAAAGGAAACGGCAATTGCATTTTATTTCACTTCGACCACCACCGATATTCTACACGACGTGTTTCGAGCTCATGTCAAGCTCTCGTCAGGAACATCTAGGTGGATGGTCGAGGTGTAAGAAAATGCTTTTGGCCTTTCTGGTAATAATAAAATAACCAGACTTCAGTACACTTGGTACGACATCTATATTAATTAAACGAAAAGATTTCTCTGGTATACAGAAGAAATCTTTTCCGTAGCGGACGCGAAAATGTAAATTTCAAAGTCTTCATAAAAGACGATGAACGACAAAAGACACCTCTTTGTGTCACAGATTTGTCTACAAAGCCACGTTATTCGCTACACATTCGTCAATAACGGAGAAGAACCGTGATATGAAAGGAAACGGCAATTGCATTTTATTTCACTTCGACCACCACCGATATTCTACACGACGTGTTTCGAGCTCATGTCAAGCTCTCGTCAGGAACATCTAGGTGGATGGTCGAGGTGTAAGAAAATGCTTTTGGCCTTTCTGGTAATAATAAAATAACCAGACTTCAGTACACTTGGTACGACATCTATATTAATTAAACGAAAAGATTTCTCTGGTATACAGAAGAAATCTTTTCCGTAGCGGACGCGAAAATGTAAATTTCAAAGTCTTCATAAAAGACGATGAACGACAAAAGACACCTCTTTGTGTCACAGATTTGTCTACAAAGCCACGTTATTCCCTACACATTCGTCAATAACGGAGAAGAACCGTGATATGAAAGGAAACGGCAATTGCATTTTATTTCACTTCGACCACCACCGATATTCTACACGACGTGTTTCGAGCTCATGTCAAGCTCTCGTCAGGAACATCTAGGTGGATGGTCGAGGTGTAAGAAAATGCTTTTGGCCTTTCTGGTAATAATAAAATAACCAGACTTCAGTACACTTGGTACGACATCTATATTAATTAAACGAAAAGATTTCTCTGGTATACAGAAGAAATCTTTTCCGTAGCGGACGCGAAAATGTAAATTTCAAAGTCTTCATAAAAGACGATGAACGACAAAAGACACCTCTTTGTGTCACAGATTTGTCTACAAAGCCACGTTATTCGCTACACATTCGTCAATAACGGAGAAGAACCGTGATATGAAAGGAAACGGCAATTGCATTTTATTTCACTTCGACCACCACCGATATTCTACACGACGTGTTTCGAGCTCATGTCAAGCTCTCGTCAGGAACATCTAGGTGGATGGTCGAGGTGTAAGAAAATGCTTTTGGCCTTTCTGGTAATAATAAAATAACCAGACTTCAGTACACTTGGTACGACATCTATATTGATTAAACGAAAAGATTTCTCTGGTATACAGAAGAAATCTTTTCCGTAGCGGACGCGAAAATGTAAATTTCAAAGTCTTCATAAAAGACGATGAACGACAAAAGACACCTCTTTGTGTCACAGATTTGTCTACAAAGCCACGTTATTCGCTACACATTCGTCAATAACGGAGAAGAACCGTGATATGAAAGGAAACGGCAATTGCATTTTATTTCACTTCGACCACCACCGAACACTGACATGAGCTCGAAACACGTCGTGTAGAATATCGGTGGTGGTCGAAGTGAAATAAAATGCAATTACCGTTTCCTTTCATATCACGGTTCTTCTCCGTTATTGACGAATGTGTAGCGAATAACGTGGCTTTGTAGACAAATCTGTGACACAAAGAGGTGTCTTTTGTCGTTCATCGTCTTTTATGAAGACTTTGAAATTTACATTTTCGCGTCCGCTACGGAAAAGATTTCTTCTGTATACCAGAGAAATCTTTTCGTTTAATTAATATAGATGTCGTACCAAGTGTACTGAAGTCTGGTTATTTTATTATTACCAGAAAGGCCAAAAGCATTTTCTTACACCTCGACCATCCACCTAGATGTTCCTGACGAGAGCTTGACATGAGCTCGAAACACGTCGTGTAGAATATCGGTGGTAGTCGAAGTGAAATAAAATGCAATTGCCGTTTCCTTTCATATCACGGTTCTTCTCCGTTATTGACGAATGTGTAGCGAATAACGTGGCTTTGTAGACAAATCTGTGACACAAAGAGGTGTCTTTTGTCGTTCATCGTCTTTTATGAAGACTTTGAAATTTACATTTTCGCGTCCGCTACGGAAAAGATTTCTTCTGTATACCAGAGAAATCTTTTCGTTTAATTAATATAGATGTCGTACCAAGTGTACTGAAGTCTGGTTATTTTATTATTACCAGAAAGGCCAAAAGCATTTTCTTACACCTCGACCATCCACCTAGATGTTCCTGACGAGAGCTTGACATGAGCTCGAAACACGTCGTGTAGAATATCGGTGGTGGTCGAAGTGAAATAAAATGCAATTGCCGTTTCCTTTCATATCACGGTTCTTCTCCGTTGTTGACGAATGTGTAGCGAATAACGTGGCTTTGTAGACAAATCTGTGACACAAAGAGGTGTCTTTTGCCGTTCATCGTCTTTTATGAAGACTTTGAAATTTACATTTTCGCGTCCGCTACGGAAAAGATTTCTTCTGTATACCAGAGAAATCTTTTCGTTTAATTAATATAGATGTCGTACCAAGTGTACTGAAGTCTGGTTATTTTATTATTACCAGAAAGGCCAAAAGCATTTTCTTACACCTCGACCATCCACCTAGATGTTCCTGACGAGAGCTTGACATGAGCTCGAAACACGTCGTGTAGAATATCGGTGGTGGTCGAAGTGAAATAAAATGCAATTGCCGTTTCCTTTCATATATATATATATATATATATATATATATATATATATATATATATATATATATATATATATATATATATATATATATATATGTTAGAGTTCAAGTTGATTATCCAGTTGGAGTTGACTCCAACTAGTTGGAGTCGACTCTAACGGCTGGTTTCAGTAAAAGTTGATTATAAATATAAAATGAAGATTTATATTCAACATTTACTAGTAAAAGTAGACTCCAACTAGGAAAAGTATACTCTTCCCAATGCCATTTAGTAAAAGTTGATTCTGATTCACACAAACAGCCGATTCTAGAAATTAAATTAATGTTACTGAATATGTTCAAATTAGTCTAGGCTGTATCGTCGTCCCCTGTAAAAAGAGGTCCTTATAACAAATCTACTGGGTGCCAGGCAGTACCTTGATCGATAAATTGTTTAAACAATTTTTTTAGACCAATTCACAAAAATAATTTTTTCACTTCGAACAATTTTTTTTAGATTATTTGCGTTATTCTGAGCAAAAAAAGGTATTTTGTGATTTTTCTCTAAAATTGATTGTTGTCGAGTTATACGCGATTTAAAATTTGAAAAATGCAAAAATAGCCATTTT